>NC_083719.1:136337221-136626716 GCF_028564815.1 Eubalaena glacialis
GAAGACAGAATTGGAAAGACACAGGCAGGCATATCTGCATTGCAGCAGTATTACAATAGCTAAGATAGGGAAGGAACCAAAAAGTCCACCAACAGATGGGTGGACAAAGAAGAACTGGTACAAGTAGAGATGGAATATTTGCTAGGGAAAAAAAATGAAACAATGTCATTTGCAACACCATACATGAGTCTAGAAGTAATCACGCAACTTGTAGTGAGTCAGAAAGCGAAAGCCACCGATCTTATGAAATCACTTAAAGGTGTCACCTAAAAATTGATACCAATGAAGATATTTCCACAGAGAAAGGCAATAATAGATTCATTAAACAAACTATGGTTCACCAAATGGAAAAGTGTGAGGATTGGCTACATTACGATATTGAGGTTAATAGAGATGTACAAACACAGGTGAAATACGTAATCACCAAAGACTTATGGAATACCAAGAGAAGACTACTCAACATTGTGTCATAACCTCCATGGGAAATGGATCCGAAGAAGAAAATATATATGTATTTGTGTAAAAGAAGCACATCTTGCTCACCTAGAACAAACAGAATAGTGTAATCAAATTTGCTGTGATAAACAATAAAATTTAAAATAAAAACACGAACAAGAAGTAATGAGACATAAACTGAAGGGGCTTTTTCTTGGCACTTCCACTGTAATTTACAAGCTTGGAACACGACTTCCAGAAAGGCTCTGCTGCCTTAGTAACCAGATTTCGTAATGGAAAAATGCTGCCCCCTTGTGGCCGTTTCCCACAACAGCAGCTTTAAACCCAGTGCTAAAGGTCACTAAATATTCACAATCGTTGCTGGCCTGGAAATGACACCTGCCTTCAAAAAAAATCCTGAGGTCGAACATCGACCAAAAAATTCAAAAAGGGCCACCTTCTAAGAAGAAAATTTCAAGAGGTATATTGTATTCACATTTTATATATTTTTAAATAGAAAATTAAAAGGCGTGGAAAAATGGTGAGCATTAGGAATTCTTAAGGACATGCAAATCCAAATTACAAAAACCTATCAGCTCACACCAGTCAGAATGGCCATGTGCAAAAATTCTGTAAACAATAAATGTTAAAGGGGATGTGGAGAAATGCGTACCCTCGGTGCTAAGTGGGATGTGGTAAGAGCCACTAATGGAAACACAATGGACGTGCTTTGAAAAGGTAAACACTGAGCTACCTCATGATCCAGCAGGCCCATTCTTAGACCTATAACTTAAGAAGACAGAATTGGAAAGACACAGGCAGGCAAATCTGCACTGCAGCAGTATTACAATAGCCAAGATATGGAAGGAACCAAAAAGGCCACCAACAGATGGGTGGATAAAGAAGAACTGGTACATGTAGAGATGGAATATTTGCTAGGGAAGAAAAATGAAACAATGCCATTTGCAACAGCATAGAAAAATTTAGAAGTAATCACGCAAATTGTAGTAAGTAAGAGAGCAAAAGGCACCTATCCTATGATATCACTTATAGGTGTTACCTAACAATTGATACCAATGAAGATATTTCCACAGGGAAAGGCAATCACAGATCCATTAAACAAACTTATGGTTCACCAAATGGAAACGTGTGAGGATTGGATACATTACGATATTTGGGCTAACAGAGACATACAAACACAGGTGAAATACGTAATCACCAAAGACCTACTGAATACCAAGAGAAGACTACTCAACATTGTGTCCTAAACTACATGGGAAAAGGATCCAAAGAAGAATACCTATATGTATTTGTGTAAAAGAACCACATCTTGCTCACCTAGAACAAACAGAATAGTGTAATCAAATTTGCTCTGATAAAAAATAAAAATTTAATTTAAAAAACGAACAAGAAGTAATGAGCCATAAACTGAAGGGGCTTTTTCCTGGCACATTCCATTCTAATTTACAACCTTGGTATACGACTTCCAGAAAGGCTCTGCTGCCTTAGTAACCAGATTTGGTAATGGACAAATGCTGCCGCCTTGTGGTCGTTTCCCACAACAGCAGCTTTAAACCCAGTGCTAAAGGTCATTACATATTCACAATCATTGCAGGCCTGTAAATGACACATGCCTTGAAAATAATTCTGAGGTCAAAAATCGACCAAAAATTCAAAAAAGGTCAATCTTCCAATAAGAAAATTTCAAGAAGTATATTGTGCTCACACTTTTTTTTATAGAAAAGAAAATGGTGTGGAAAAATGCTGAACATTAGGAATTGTTAAGGACATGCAAATCCAAATTACAAAAACCTATCAGCTCACACCAGTCAGAATGGCCATGTGCAAAAATTCTGTAAAGAAAAAAAGTTCAAGGGGATGTGGAGAAATGCGTACGCCCGGTGCTAAGTGGGACGAGGGAAGAGACACTAATGGAAACACAATGGAGGTGCCTTGAAAAGGTAAACATTGAGCTACCAGTCAATCAAGCATACCCACTGCTTTGCCTATCACCTGAGAAAATGAGAATCAAAAAGTCACAGGCTGGCAAACCTGTACTCCAGCAATATTTACCATAGCCAACACTTGGAAGCAACGAAAATGTCCTTCTACAGAGGAATGCACAAAGAAGAAGGTGCCCATGTACACAATAGAATATTCCTCCACTAAAAAATAGAAATTAAAATTTAAAAACAAACATAAGTAAGGAGACATCTCCTTCTGTGGGTTTATCCGGGCACCGTCCACTCTAACTTATAACCGAGGAACACCACTGGCAGGAAGGTCCGTTTCCCTAGTACCAGCATGGGGAATGTAGAAATGCTGCCACACTCTGGCCGTTACCTGCAACAGCAGCTTTAAAACCTGCGCTAATGGTCACTTCATATGGAAAAGTACTGCAGGGCTGTAAATGAAACGTGCCCTCAAAAAGTCTTGAGGGTGGTAATGGCCAAAAAATTTCAAAATGTGGCACATATTTTAAGAAAACAATTTGAAGAAGTAAGCTGGAATCACAGTTTGAAAAAAATTAAAAAGGATATGCCTTAAGGCACAATTTCAACGGATTATTATACGCATGCATATCCAACCACAAAGAGGTATCAGCTCACACCAGTCAGAATAACCATCAGCAAGAAAACTACAAACACGAAATGCTGAAGGTGTTGTGGAGAAATGCATACCCTCAACATTAACTGGGACGAAACCTGGAAAGAGCCACTAATGAGAACAGAATGGAGGCGCCTTTGAAAGGTATATATTGAGCTACCATATGATCCAGCAGGCCCATTCCTGGACTTATAACCTAAGAAGACAGAAACGGCAAGACACAGGCAGGCAAATCTGCATTGCAGCAGTATTACAATAGCCAAGATATGGAAGCAACAAAAAGTCCATCAACAGATGGGTGGACAAAGAAGAACTGGTACCTGTACAGATGGAATATTTGCTTGGGGAAAAAAATGAAACAATGCCATTTGCAACACCATAGATGAGTCTAGAAGTAATCACGCAACTTGTAGTGAGTCAGAAAGCGAAAGCCACCGATCCTATGAAATCACTTAAAGGTGTTACCTAACAATTGATACCAATGAAGATATTTCCACAGAGAAAGGCAAACACAGATTCATTACACAAACTATGGTTCACCAAATGGAAAAGTGTGAGGATTGGCTACATTACGATAGTGAGGTTAATAGAGATGTACAAACACAGGTGAAATACGTAATCACCAAAGACCTACGGAATACCAAGAGAAGACTACTCAACATTGTGTCCTAACCTACATGGGAAAAGGATCCGAAGAAGAATACATATATGTATTTGTGTAAAAGAACCACATCTTGCTCACCTAGAACAAAGAGAATAGTGTAATCAAATTGCTCTGATAAAAAATAAAAATTTAATTTAAAAAACGAACAAGAAGTAATGAGCCATAAACTCAAGCGGCTTTTTCCTGGCACATTCCATTCTAATTTACAACCTCGGTATACGACTTCCAGAAAGGCTCTGCTGCCTTAGTAACCAGATTTGGTAAATGGACAAATGCTGCCGCCTTGTGGCCGTTTCCTACAACAGCAGATTTAAACCGAGTGCTAAAAGCCACTAAATATTCACAATCATTGCAGGCCTGTAAATGACACCTGCCCTCAAAGAATATCCGGGGGTCAAAAATTGACCAAAAAATTCAAAAGAGGGCAACCTTCCAAGAAGACAATTTCAGGAGGTATATTGTACTCATACATTTTTTCTTTTTTGTTTTAACAGAAAGGAAAAACTCGTGGAAAAATGCTGAACATTAAGAATTATTAAAGACATGTAAATCAGAATCACAAAGGCCTATCAGCTCACACCAGTCAGAATGGACATGTGGAAAAATTTTGTAAACATAAAATGTTCAAGGGGATGTGGAGAAATGCGTACCCTCGGTGCTGAGTCCGATGTGGTAAGACCCACTAATAGAAACACAGTGGAGGTGCTTTGAAAAGGTAAACATTGAGCTACCTCATGATCCAGCAGGCCCATTCTTGGACCTATAACCTAAGAAGACAGAATTGGAAAGACACAGGCAGTCATATCTGCATTGCAGCAGTATTACAATAGCTAAGATAGGGAAGGAACCAAAAAGTCCACCAACAGATGGGTGGACAAAGAAGAACTGGTACAAGTAGAGATGGAATATTTGCTAGGGAAAAAAAATGAAACAATGTCATTTGCAACACCATACATGAGTCTAGAAGTAATCACGCAACTTGTAGTGAGTCAGAAAGCGAAAGCCACCGATCTTATGAAATCACTTAAAGGTGTCACCTAAAAATTGATACCAATGAAGATATTTCCACAGAGAAAGGCAATAATAGATTCATTAAACAAACTATGGTTCACCAAATGGAAAAGTGTGAGGATTGGCTACATTACGATATTGAGGTTAATAGAGATGTACAAACACAGGTGAAATACGTAATCACCAAAGACTTATGGAATACCAAGAGAAGACTACTCAACATTGTGTCATAACCTCCATGGGAAATGGATCCGAAGAAGAAAATATATATGTATTTGTGTAAAAGAAGCACATCTTGCTCACCTAGAACAAACAGAATAGTGTAATCAAATTTGCTGTGATAAACAATAAAATTTAAAATAAAAACACGAACAAGAAGTAATGAGACATAAACTGAAGGGGCTTTTTCTTGGCACTTCCACTGTAATTTACAAGCTTGGAACACGACTTCCAGAAAGGCTCTGCTGCCTTAGTAACCAGATTTCGTAATGGAAAAATGCTGCCCCCTTGTGGCCGTTTCCCACAACAGCAGCTTTAAACCCAGTGCTAAAGGTCACTAAATATTCACAATCGTTGCTGGCCTGGAAATGACACCTGCCTTCAAAAAAAATCCTGAGGTCGAACATCGACCAAAAAATTCAAAAAGGGCCACCTTCTAAGAAGAAAATTTCAAGAGGTATATTGTATTCACATTTTATATATTTTTTAAATAGAAAATTAAAAGGCGTGGAAAAATGGTGAGCATTAGGAATTCTTAAGGACATGCAAATCCAAATTACAAAAACCTATCAGCTCACACCAGTCAGAATGGACATGTGGAAAAATTTTGTAAACATAAAATGTTCAAGGGGATGTGGAGAAATGCGTACCCTCGGTGCTGAGTCCGATGTGGTAAGACCCACTAATAGAAACACAGTGGAGGTGCTTTGAAAAGGTAAACATTGAGCTACCTCATGATCCAGCAGGCCCATTCTTGGACCTATAACCTAAGAAGACAGAATTGGAAAGACACAGGCAGGCATATCTGCATTGCAGCAGTATTACAATAGCTAAGATAGGGAAGGAACCAAAAAGTCCACCAACAGATGGGTGGACAAAGAAGAACTGGTACAAGTAGAGATGGAATATTTGCTAGGGAAAAAAAATGAAACAATGTCATTTGCAACACCATACATGAGTCTAGAAGTAATCACGCAACTTGTAGTGAGTCAGAAAGCGAAAGCCACCGATCCTATGAAATCACTTAAAGGTGTCACCTAAAAATTGATACCAATGAAGATATTTCCACAGAGAAAGGCAATAATAGATTCATTAAACAAACTATGGTTCACCAAATGGAAAAGTGTGAGGATTGGCTACATTACGATATTGAGGTTAATAGAGATGTACAAACACAGGTGAAATACGTAATCACCAAAGACTTATGGAATACCAAGAGAAGACTACTCAACATTGTGTCATAACCTCCATGGGAAATGGATCCGAAGAAGAAAATATATATGTATTTGTGTAAAAGAAGCACATCTTGCTCACCTAGAACAAACAGAATAGTGTAATCAAATTTGCTGTGATAAACAATAAAATTTAAAATAAAAACACGAACAAGAAGTAATGAGACATAAACTGAAGGGGCTTTTTCTTGGCACTTCCACTGTAATTTACAAGCTTGGAACACGACTTCCAGAAAGGCTCTGCTGCCTTAGTAACCAGATTTCGTAATGGAAAAATGCTGCCCCCTTGTGGCCGTTTCCCACAACAGCAGCTTTAAACCCAGTGCTAAAGGTCACTAAATATTCACAATCGTTGCTGGCCTGGAAATGACACCTGCCTTCAAAAAAAATCCTGAGGTCGAACATCGACCAAAAAATTCAAAAAGGGCCACCTTCTAAGAAGAAAATTTCAAGAGGTATATTGTATTCACATTTTATATATTTTTAAATAGAAAATTAAAAGGCGTGGAAAAATGGTGAGCATTAGGAATTCTTAAGGACATGCAAATCCAAATTACAAAAACCTATCAGCTCACACCAGTCAGAATGGCCATGTGCAAAAATTCTGTAAACAATAAATGTTAAAGGGGATGTGGAGAAATGCGTACCCTCGGTGCTAAGTGGGATGTGGTAAGAGCCACTAATGGAAACACAATGGACGTGCTTTGAAAAGGTAAACACTGAGCTACCTCATGATCCAGCAGGCCCATTCTTAGACCTATAACTTAAGAAGACAGAATTGGAAAGACACAGGCAGGCAAATCTGCACTGCAGCAGTATTACAATAGCCAAGATATGGAAGGAACCAAAAAGGCCACCAACAGATGGGTGGATAAAGAAGAACTGGTACATGTAGAGATGGAATATTTGCTAGGGAAGAAAAATGAAACAATGCCATTTGCAACAGCATAGAAAAATTTAGAAGTAATCACGCAAATTGTAGTAAGTAAGAGAGCAAAAGGCACCTATCCTATGATATCACTTATAGGTGTTACCTAACAATTGATACCAATGAAGATATTTCCACAGGGAAAGGCAATCACAGATCCATTAAACAAACTTATGGTTCACCAAATGGAAACGTGTGAGGATTGGATACATTACGATATTTGGGCTAACAGAGACATACAAACACAGGTGAAATACGTAATCACCAAAGACCTACTGAATACCAAGAGAAGACTACTCAACATTGTGTCCTAAACTACATGGGAAAAGGATCCAAAGAAGAATACCTATATGTATTTGTGTAAAAGAACCACATCTTGCTCACCTAGAACAAACAGAATAGTGTAATCAAATTTGCTCTGATAAAAAATAAAAATTTAATTTAAAAAACGAACAAGAAGTAATGAGCCATAAACTGAAGGGGCTTTTTCCTGGCACATTCCATTCTAATTTACAACCTTGGTATACGACTTCCAGAAAGGCTCTGCTGCCTTAGTAACCAGATTTGGTAATGGACAAATGCTGCCGCCTTGTGGTCGTTTCCCACAACAGCAGCTTTAAACCCAGTGCTAAAGGTCATTACATATTCACAATCATTGCAGGCCTGTAAATGACACATGCCTTGAAAATAATTCTGAGGTCAAAAATCGACCAAAAATTCAAAAAAGGTCAATCTTCCAATAAGAAAATTTCAAGAAGTATATTGTGCTCACACTTTTTTTTTATAGAAAAGAAAATGGTGTGGAAAAATGCTGAACATTAGGAATTGTTAAGGACATGCAAATCCAAATTACAAAAACCTATCAGCTCACACCAGTCAGAATGGCCATGTGCAAAAATTCTGTAAAGAAAAAAAGTTCAAGGGGATGTGGAGAAATGCGTACGCCCGGTGCTAAGTGGGACGAGGGAAGAGACACTAATGGAAACACAATGGAGGTGCCTTGAAAAGGTAAACATTGAGCTACCAGTCAATCAAGCATACCCACTGCTTTGCCTATCACCTGAGAAAATGAGAATCAAAAAGTCACAGGCTGGCAAACCTGTACTCCAGCAATATTTACCATAGCCAACACTTGGAAGCAACGAAAATGTCCTTCTACAGAGGAATGCACAAAGAAGAAGGTGCCCATGTACACAATAGAATATTCCTCCACTAAAAAATAGAAATTAAAATTTAAAAACAAACATAAGTAAGGAGACATCTCCTTCTGTGGGTTTATCCGGGCACCGTCCACTCTAACTTATAACCGAGGAACACCACTGGCAGGAAGGTCCGTTTCCCTAGTACCAGCATGGGGAATGTAGAAATGCTGCCACACTCTGGCCATTACCTGCAACAGCAGCTTTAAAACCTGCGCTAATGGTCACTTCATATGGAAAAGTACTGCAGGGCTGTAAATGAAACGTGCCCTCAAAAAGTCTTGAGGGTGGTAATGGCCAAAAAATTTCAAAATGTGGCACATATTTTAAGAAAACAATTTGAAGAAGTAAGCTGGAATCACAGTTTGAAAAAAATTAAAAAGGATATGCCTTAAGGCACAATTTCAACGGATTATTATACGCATGCATATCCAACCACAAAGAGGTATCAGCTCACACCAGTCAGAATAACCATCAGCAAGAAAACTACAAACACGAAATGCTGAAGGTGTTGTGGAGAAATGCATACCCTCAACATTAACTGGGACGAAACCTGGAAAGAGCCACTAATGAGAACAGAATGGAGGCGCCTTTGAAAGGTATATATTGAGCTACCATATGATCCAGCAGGCCCATTCCTGGACTTATAACCTAAGAAGACAGAAACGGCAAGACACAGGCAGGCAAATCTGCATTGCAGCAGTATTACAATAGCCAAGATATGGAAGCAACAAAAAGTCCATCAACAGATGGGTGGACAAAGAAGAACTGGTACCTGTACAGATGGAATATTTGCTTGGGGAAAAAAATGAAACAATGCCATTTGCAACACCATAGATGAGTCTAGAAGTAATCACGCAACTTGTAGTGAGTCAGAAAGCGAAAGCCACCGATCCTATGAAATCACTTAAAGGTGTTACCTAACAATTGATACCAATGAAGATATTTCCACAGAGAAAGGCAAACACAGATTCATTACACAAACTATGGTTCACCAAATGGAAAAGTGTGAGGATTGGCTACATTACGATAGTGAGGTTAATAGAGATGTACAAACACAGGTGAAATACGTAATCACCAAAGACCTACGGAATACCAAGAGAAGACTACTCAACATTGTGTCCTAACCTACATGGGAAAAGGATCCGAAGAAGAATACATATATGTATTTGTGTAAAAGAACCACATCTTGCTCACCTAGAACAAAGAGAATAGTGTAATCAAATTGCTCTGATAAAAAATAAAAATTTAATTTAAAAAACGAACAAGAAGTAATGAGCCATAAACTCAAGCGGCTTTTTCCTGGCACATTCCATTCTAATTTACAACCTCGGTATACGACTTCCAGAAAGGCTCTGCTGCCTTAGTAACCAGATTTGGTAAATGGACAAATGCTGCCGCCTTGTGGCCGTTTCCTACAACAGCAGATTTAAACCGAGTGCTAAAAGCCACTAAATATTCACAATCATTGCAGGCCTGTAAATGACACCTGCCCTCAAAGAATATCCGGGGGTCAAAAATTGACCAAAAAATTCAAAAGAGGGCAACCTTCCAAGAAGACAATTTCAGGAGGTATATTGTACTCATACATTTTTTCTTTTTTGTTTTAACAGAAAGGAAAAACTCGTGGAAAAATGCTGAACATTAAGAATTATTAAAGACATGTAAATCAGAATCACAAAGGCCTATCAGCTCACACCAGTCAGAATGGACATGTGGAAAAATTTTGTAAACATAAAATGTTCAAGGGGATGTGGAGAAATGCGTACCCTCGGTGCTGAGTCCGATGTGGTAAGACCCACTAATAGAAACACAGTGGAGGTGCTTTGAAAAGGTAAACATTGAGCTACCTCATGATCCAGCAGGCCCATTCTTGGACCTATAACCTAAGAAGACAGAATTGGAAAGACACAGGCAGGCATATCTGCATTGCAGCAGTATTACAATAGCTAAGATAGGGAAGGAACCAAAAAGTCCACCAACAGATGGGTGGACAAAGAAGAACTGGTACAAGTAGAGATGGAATATTTGCTAGGGAAAAAAAATGAAACAATGTCATTTGCAACACCATACATGAGTCTAGAAGTAATCACGCAACTTGTAGTGAGTCAGAAAGCGAAAGCCACCGATCCTATGAAATCACTTAAAGGTGTCACCTAAAAATTGATACCAATGAAGATATTTCCACAGAGAAAGGCAATAATAGATTCATTAAACAAACTATGGTTCACCAAATGGAAAAGTGTGAGGATTGGCTACATTACGATATTGAGGTTAATAGAGATGTACAAACACAGGTGAAATACGTAATCACCAAAGACTTATGGAATACCAAGAGAAGACTACTCAACATTGTGTCATAACCTCCATGGGAAATGGATCCGAAGAAGAAAATATATATGTATTTGTGTAAAAGAAGCACATCTTGCTCACCTAGAACAAACAGAATAGTGTAATCAAATTTGCTGTGATAAACAATAAAATTTAAAATAAAAACACGAACAAGAAGTAATGAGACATAAACTGAAGGGGCTTTTTCTTGGCACTTCCACTGTAATTTACAAGCTTGGAACACGACTTCCAGAAAGGCTCTGCTGCCTTAGTAACCAGATTTCGTAATGGAAAAATGCTGCCCCCTTGTGGCCGTTTCCCACAACAGCAGCTTTAAACCCAGTGCTAAAGGTCACTAAATATTCACAATCGTTGCTGGCCTGGAAATGACACCTGCCTTCAAAAAAAATCCTGAGGTCGAACATCGACCAAAAAATTCAAAAAGGGCCACCTTCTAAGAAGAAAATTTCAAGAGGTATATTGTATTCACATTTTATATATTTTTAAATAGAAAATTAAAAGGCGTGGAAAAATGGTGAGCATTAGGAATTCTTAAGGACATGCAAATCCAAATTACAAAAACCTATCAGCTCACACCAGTCAGAATGGCCATGTGCAAAAATTCTGTAAACAATAAATGTTAAAGGGGATGTGGAGAAATGCGTACCCTCGGTGCTAAGTGGGATGTGGTAAGAGCCACTAATGGAAACACAATGGACGTGCTTTGAAAAGGTAAACACTGAGCTACCTCATGATCCAGCAGGCCCATTCTTAGACCTATAACTTAAGAAGACAGAATTGGAAAGACACAGGCAGGCAAATCTGCACTGCAGCAGTATTACAATAGCCAAGATATGGAAGGAACCAAAAAGGCCACCAACAGATGGGTGGATAAAGAAGAACTGGTACATGTAGAGATGGAATATTTGCTAGGGAAGAAAAATGAAACAATGCCATTTGCAACAGCATAGAAAAATTTAGAAGTAATCACGCAAATTGTAGTAAGTAAGAGAGCAAAAGGCACCTATCCTATGATATCACTTATAGGTGTTACCTAACAATTGATACCAATGAAGATATTTCCACAGGGAAAGGCAATCACAGATCCATTAAACAAACTTATGGTTCACCAAATGGAAACGTGTGAGGATTGGATACATTACGATATTTGGGCTAACAGAGACATACAAACACAGGTGAAATACGTAATCACCAAAGACCTACTGAATACCAAGAGAAGACTACTCAACATTGTGTCCTAAACTACATGGGAAAAGGATCCAAAGAAGAATACCTATATGTATTTGTGTAAAAGAAGCACATCTTGCTCACCTAGAACAAACAGAATAGTGTAATCAAATTTGCTCTGATAAAAAATAAAAATTTAATTTAAAAAACGAACAAGAAGTAATGAGCCATAAACTCAAGGGGCTTTTTCCTGGCACATTCCATTCTAATTTACAACCTTGGTATACGACTTCCAGAAAGGCTCTGCTGCCTTAGTAACCAGATTTGGTAATGGACAAATGCTGCCGCCTTGTGGTCGTTTCCCACAACAGCAGCTTTAAACCCAGTGCTAAAGGTCATTACATATTCACAATCATTGCAGGCCTGTAAATGACACATGCCTTGAAAATAATTCTGAGGTCAAAAATCGACCAAAAATTCAAAAAAGGTCAATCTTCCAATAAGAAAATTTCAAGAAGTATATTGTGCTCACACTTTTTTTTTATAGAAAAGAAAATGGTGTGGAAAAATGCTGAACATTAGGAATTGTTAAGGACATGCAAATCCAAATTACAAAAACCTATCAGCTCACACCAGTCAGAATGGCCATGTGCAAAAATTCTGTAAAGAAAAAAAGTTCAAGGGGATGTGGAGAAATGCGTACGCCCGGTGCTAAGTGGGACGAGGGAAGAGACACTAATGGAAACACAATGGAGGTGCCTTGAAAAGGTAAACATTGAGCTACCAGTCAATCAAGCATACCCACTGCTTTGCCTATCACCTGAGAAAATGAGAATCAAAAAGTCACAGGCTGGCAAACCTGTACTCCAGCAATATTTACCATAGCCAACACTTGGAAGCAACGAAAATGTCCTTCTACAGAGGAATGCACAAAGAAGAAGGTGCCCATGTACACAATAGAATATTCCTCCACTAAAAAATAGAAATTAAAATTTAAAAACAAACATAAGTAAGGAGACATCTCCTTCTGTGGGTTTATCCGGGCACCGTCCACTCTAACTTATAACCGAGGAACACCACTGGCAGGAAGGTCCGTTTCCCTAGTACCAGCATGGGGAATGTAGAAATGCTGCCACACTCTGGCCGTTACCTGCAACAGCAGCTTTAAAACCTGCGCTAATGGTCACTTCATATGGAAAAGTACTGCAGGGCTGTAAATGAAACGTGCCCTCAAAAAGTCTTGAGGGTGGTAATGGCCAAAAAATTTCAAAATGTGGCACATATTTTAAGAAAACAATTTGAAGAAGTAAGCTGGAATCACAGTTTGAAAAAAATTAAAAAGGATATGCCTTAAGGCACAATTTCAACGGATTATTATACGCATGCATATCCAACCACAAAGAGGTATCAGCTCACACCAGTCAGAATAACCATCAGCAAGAAAACTACAAACACGAAATGCTGAAGGTGTTGTGGAGAAATGCATACCCTCAACATTAACTGGGACGAAACCTGGAAAGAGCCACTAATGAGAACAGAATGGAGGCGCCTTTGAAAGGTATATATTGAGCTACCATATGATCCAGCAGGCCCATTCCTGGACTTATAACCTAAGAAGACAGAAACGGCAAGACACAGGCAGGCAAATCTGCATTGCAGCAGTATTACAATAGCCAAGATATGGAAGCAACAAAAAGTCCATCAACAGATGGGTGGACAAAGAAGAACTGGTACCTGTACAGATGGAATATTTGCTTGGGGAAAAAAATGAAACAATGCCATTTGCAACACCATAGATGAGTCTAGAAGTAATCACGCAACTTGTAGTGAGTCAGAAAGCGAAAGCCACCGATCCTATGAAATCACTTAAAGGTGTTACCTAACAATTGATACCAATGAAGATATTTCCACAGAGAAAGGCAAACACAGATTCATTACACAAACTATGGTTCACCAAATGGAAAAGTGTGAGGATTGGCTACATTACGATAGTGAGGTTAATAGAGATGTACAAACACAGGTGAAATACGTAATCACCAAAGACCTACGGAATACCAAGAGAAGACTACTCAACATTGTGTCCTAACCTACATGGGAAAAGGATCCGAAGAAGAATACATATATGTATTTGTGTAAAAGAACCACATCTTGCTCACCTAGAACAAAGAGAATAGTGTAATCAAATTGCTCTGATAAAAAATAAAAATTTAATTTAAAAAACGAACAAGAAGTAATGAGCCATAAACTCAAGCGGCTTTTTCCTGGCACATTCCATTCTAATTTACAACCTCGGTATACGACTTCCAGAAAGGCTCTGCTGCCTTAGTAACCAGATTTGGTAAATGGACAAATGCTGCCGCCTTGTGGCCGTTTCCTACAACAGCAGATTTAAACCGAGTGCTAAAAGCCACTAAATATTCACAATCATTGCAGGCCTGTAAATGACACCTGCCCTCAAAGAATATCCGGGGGTCAAAAATTGACCAAAAAATTCAAAAGAGGGCAACCTTCCAAGAAGACAATTTCAGGAGGTATATTGTACTCATACATTTTTTCTTTTTTGTTTTAACAGAAAGGAAAAACTCGTGGAAAAATGCTGAACATTAAGAATTATTAAAGACATGTAAATCAGAATCACAAAGGCCTATCAGCTCACACCAGTCAGAATGGACATGTGGAAAAATTTTGTAAACATAAAATGTTCAAGGGGATGTGGAGAAATGCGTACCCTCGGTGCTGAGTCCGATGTGGTAAGACCCACTAATAGAAACACAGTGGAGGTGCTTTGAAAAGGTAAACATTGAGCTACCTCATGATCCAGCAGGCCCATTCTTGGACCTATAACCTAAGAAGACAGAATTGGAAAGACACAGGCAGTCATATCTGCATTGCAGCAGTATTACAATAGCTAAGATAGGGAAGGAACCAAAAAGTCCACCAACAGATGGGTGGACAAAGAAGAACTGGTACAAGTAGAGATGGAATATTTGCTAGGGAAAAAAAATGAAACAATGTCATTTGCAACACCATACATGAGTCTAGAAGTAATCACGCAACTTGTAGTGAGTCAGAAAGCGAAAGCCACCGATCCTATGAAATCACTTAAAGGTGTCACCTAAAAATTGATACCAATGAAGATATTTCCACAGAGAAAGGCAATAATAGATTCATTAAACAAACTATGGTTCACCAAATGGAAAAGTGTGAGGATTGGCTACATTACGATATTGAGGTTAATAGAGATGTACAAACACAGGTGAAATACGTAATCACCAAAGACTTATGGAATACCAAGAGAAGACTACTCAACATTGTGTCATAACCTCCATGGGAAATGGATCCGAAGAAGAAAATATATATGTATTTGTGTAAAAGAAGCACATCTTGCTCACCTAGAACAAACAGAATAGTGTAATCAAATTTGCTGTGATAAACAATAAAATTTAAAATAAAAACACGAACAAGAAGTAATGAGACATAAACTGAAGGGGCTTTTTCTTGGCACTTCCACTGTAATTTACAAGCTTGGAACACGACTTCCAGAAAGGCTCTGCTGCCTTAGTAACCAGATTTCGTAATGGAAAAATGCTGCCCCCTTGTGGCCGTTTCCCACAACAGCAGCTTTAAACCCAGTGCTAAAGGTCACTAAATATTCACAATCGTTGCTGGCCTGGAAATGACACCTGCCTTCAAAAAAAATCCTGAGGTCGAACATCGACCAAAAAATTCAAAAAGGGCCACCTTCTAAGAAGAAAATTTCAAGAGGTATATTGTATTCACATTTTATATATTTTTAAATAGAAAATTAAAAGGCGTGGAAAAATGGTGAGCATTAGGAATTCTTAAGGACATGCAAATCCAAATTACAAAAACCTATCAGCTCACACCAGTCAGAATGGCCATGTGCAAAAATTCTGTAAACAATAAATGTTAAAGGGGATGTGGAGAAATGCGTACCCTCGGTGCTAAGTGGGATGTGGTAAGAGCCACTAATGGAAACACAATGGACGTGCTTTGAAAAGGTAAACACTGAGCTACCTCATGATCCAGCAGGCCCATTCTTAGACCTATAACTTAAGAAGACAGAATTGGAAAGACACAGGCAGGCAAATCTGCACTGCAGCAGTATTACAATAGCCAAGATATGGAAGGAACCAAAAAGGCCACCAACAGATGGGTGGATAAAGAAGAACTGGTACATGTAGAGATGGAATATTTGCTAGGGAAGAAAAATGAAACAATGCCATTTGCAACAGCATAGAAAAATTTAGAAGTAATCACGCAAATTGTAGTAAGTAAGAGAGCAAAAGGCACCTATCCTATGATATCACTTATAGGTGTTACCTAACAATTGATACCAATGAAGATATTTCCACAGGGAAAGGCAATCACAGATCCATTAAACAAACTTATGGTTCACCAAATGGAAACGTGTGAGGATTGGATACATTACGATATTTGGGCTAACAGAGACATACAAACACAGGTGAAATACGTAATCACCAAAGACCTACTGAATACCAAGAGAAGACTACTCAACATTGTGTCCTAAACTACATGGGAAAAGGATCCAAAGAAGAATACCTATATGTATTTGTGTAAAAGAAGCACATCTTGCTCACCTAGAACAAACAGAATAGTGTAATCAAATTTGCTCTGATAAAAAATAAAAATTTAATTTAAAAAACGAACAAGAAGTAATGAGCCATAAACTGAAGGGGCTTTTTCCTGGCACATTCCATTCTAATTTACAACCTTGGTATACGACTTCCAGAAAGGCTCTGCTGCCTTAGTAACCAGATTTGGTAATGGACAAATGCTGCCGCCTTGTGGTCGTTTCCCACAACAGCAGCTTTAAACCCAGTGCTAAAGGTCATTACATATTCACAATCATTGCAGGCCTGTAAATGACACATGCCTTGAAAATAATTCTGAGGTCAAAAATCGACCAAAAATTCAAAAAAGGTCAATCTTCCAATAAGAAAATTTCAAGAAGTATATTGTGCTCACACTTTTTTTTTATAGAAAAGAAAATGGTGTGGAAAAATGCTGAACATTAGGAATTGTTAAGGACATGCAAATCCAAATTACAAAAACCTATCAGCTCACACCAGTCAGAATGGCCATGTGCAAAAATTCTGTAAAGAAAAAAAGTTCAAGGGGATGTGGAGAAATGCGTACGCCCGGTGCTAAGTGGGACGAGGGAAGAGACACTAATGGAAACACAATGGAGGTGCCTTGAAAAGGTAAACATTGAGCTACCAGTCAATCAAGCATACCCACTGCTTTGCCTATCACCTGAGAAAATGAGAATCAAAAAGTCACAGGCTGGCAAACCTGTACTCCAGCAATATTTACCATAGCCAACACTTGGAAGCAACGAAAATGTCCTTCTACAGAGGAATGCACAAAGAAGAAGGTGCCCATGTACACAATAGAATATTCCTCCACTAAAAAATAGAAATTAAAATTTAAAAACAAACATAAGTAAGGAGACATCTCCTTCTGTGGGTTTATCCGGGCACCGTCCACTCTAACTTATAACCGAGGAACACCACTGGCAGGAAGGTCCGTTTCCCTAGTACCAGCATGGGGAATGTAGAAATGCTGCCACACTCTGGCCGTTACCTGCAACAGCAGCTTTAAAACCTGCGCTAATGGTCACTTCATATGGAAAAGTACTGCAGGGCTGTAAATGAAACGTGCCCTCAAAAAGTCTTGAGGGTGGTAATGGCCAAAAAATTTCAAAATGTGGCACATATTTTAAGAAAACAATTTGAAGAAGTAAGCTGGAATCACAGTTTGAAAAAAATTAAAAAGGATATGCCTTAAGGCACAATTTCAACGGATTATTATACGCATGCATATCCAACCACAAAGAGGTATCAGCTCACACCAGTCAGAATAACCATCAGCAAGAAAACTACAAACACGAAATGCTGAAGGTGTTGTGGAGAAATGCATACCCTCAACATTAACTGGGACGAAACCTGGAAAGAGCCACTAATGAGAACAGAATGGAGGCGCCTTTGAAAGGTATATATTGAGCTACCATATGATCCAGCAGGCCCATTCCTGGACTTATAACCTAAGAAGACAGAAACGGCAAGACACAGGCAGGCAAATCTGCATTGCAGCAGTATTACAATAGCCAAGATATGGAAGCAACAAAAAGTCCATCAACAGATGGGTGGACAAAGAAGAACTGGTACCTGTACAGATGGAATATTTGCTTGGGGAAAAAAATGAAACAATGCCATTTGCAACACCATAGATGAGTCTAGAAGTAATCACGCAACTTGTAGTGAGTCAGAAAGCGAAAGCCACCGATCCTATGAAATCACTTAAAGGTGTTACCTAACAATTGATACCAATGAAGATATTTCCACAGAGAAAGGCAAACACAGATTCATTACACAAACTATGGTTCACCAAATGGAAAAGTGTGAGGATTGGCTACATTACGATAGTGAGGTTAATAGAGATGTACAAACACAGGTGAAATACGTAATCACCAAAGACCTACGGAATACCAAGAGAAGACTACTCAACATTGTGTCCTAACCTACATGGGAAAAGGATCCGAAGAAGAATACATATATGTATTTGTGTAAAAGAACCACATCTTGCTCACCTAGAACAAAGAGAATAGTGTAATCAAATTGCTCTGATAAAAAATAAAAATTTAATTTAAAAAACGAACAAGAAGTAATGAGCCATAAACTCAAGCGGCTTTTTCCTGGCACATTCCATTCTAATTTACAACCTCGGTATACGACTTCCAGAAAGGCTCTGCTGCCTTAGTAACCAGATTTGGTAAATGGACAAATGCTGCCGCCTTGTGGCCGTTTCCTACAACAGCAGATTTAAACCGAGTGCTAAAAGCCACTAAATATTCACAATCATTGCAGGCCTGTAAATGACACCTGCCCTCAAAGAATATCCGGGGGTCAAAAATTGACCAAAAAATTCAAAAGAGGGCAACCTTCCAAGAAGACAATTTCAGGAGGTATATTGTACTCATACATTTTTTCTTTTTTGTTTTAACAGAAAGGAAAAACTCGTGGAAAAATGCTGAACATTAAGAATTATTAAAGACATGTAAATCAGAATCACAAAGGCCTATCAGCTCACACCAGTCAGAATGGACATGTGGAAAAATTTTGTAAACATAAAATGTTCAAGGGGATGTGGAGAAATGCGTACCCTCGGTGCTGAGTCCGATGTGGTAAGACCCACTAATAGAAACACAGTGGAGGTGCTTTGAAAAGGTAAACATTGAGCTACCTCATGATCCAGCAGGCCCATTCTTGGACCTATAACCTAAGAAGACAGAATTGGAAAGACACAGGCAGTCATATCTGCATTGCAGCAGTATTACAATAGCTAAGATAGGGAAGGAACCAAAAAGTCCACCAACAGATGGGTGGACAAAGAAGAACTGGTACAAGTAGAGATGGAATATTTGCTAGGGAAAAAAAATGAAACAATGTCATTTGCAACACCATACATGAGTCTAGAAGTAATCACGCAACTTGTAGTGAGTCAGAAAGCGAAAGCCACCGATCCTATGAAATCACTTAAAGGTGTCACCTAAAAATTGATACCAATGAAGATATTTCCACAGAGAAAGGCAATAATAGATTCATTAAACAAACTATGGTTCACCAAATGGAAAAGTGTGAGGATTGGCTACATTACGATATTGAGGTTAATAGAGATGTACAAACACAGGTGAAATACGTAATCACCAAAGACTTATGGAATACCAAGAGAAGACTACTCAACATTGTGTCATAACCTCCATGGGAAATGGATCCGAAGAAGAAAATATATATGTATTTGTGTAAAAGAAGCACATCTTGCTCACCTAGAACAAACAGAATAGTGTAATCAAATTTGCTGTGATAAACAATAAAATTTAAAATAAAAACACGAACAAGAAGTAATGAGACATAAACTGAAGGGGCTTTTTCTTGGCACTTCCACTGTAATTTACAAGCTTGGAACACGACTTCCAGAAAGGCTCTGCTGCCTTAGTAACCAGATTTCGTAATGGAAAAATGCTGCCCCCTTGTGGCCGTTTCCCACAACAGCAGCTTTAAACCCAGTGCTAAAGGTCACTAAATATTCACAATCGTTGCTGGCCTGGAAATGACACCTGCCTTCAAAAAAAATCCTGAGGTCGAACATCGACCAAAAAATTCAAAAAGGGCCACCTTCTAAGAAGAAAATTTCAAGAGGTATATTGTATTCACATTTTATATATTTTTAAATAGAAAATTAAAAGGCGTGGAAAAATGGTGAGCATTAGGAATTCTTAAGGACATGCAAATCCAAATTACAAAAACCTATCAGCTCACACCAGTCAGAATGGCCATGTGCAAAAATTCTGTAAACAATAAATGTTAAAGGGGATGTGGAGAAATGCGTACCCTCGGTGCTAAGTGGGATGTGGTAAGAGCCACTAATGGAAACACAATGGACGTGCTTTGAAAAGGTAAACACTGAGCTACCTCATGATCCAGCAGGCCCATTCTTAGACCTATAACTTAAGAAGACAGAATTGGAAAGACACAGGCAGGCAAATCTGCACTGCAGCAGTATTACAATAGCCAAGATATGGAAGGAACCAAAAAGGCCACCAACAGATGGGTGGATAAAGAAGAACTGGTACATGTAGAGATGGAATATTTGCTAGGGAAGAAAAATGAAACAATGCCATTTGCAACAGCATAGAAAAATTTAGAAGTAATCACGCAAATTGTAGTAAGTAAGAGAGCAAAAGGCACCTATCCTATGATATCACTTATAGGTGTTACCTAACAATTGATACCAATGAAGATATTTCCACAGGGAAAGGCAATCACAGATCCATTAAACAAACTTATGGTTCACCAAATGGAAACGTGTGAGGATTGGATACATTACGATATTTGGGCTAACAGAGACATACAAACACAGGTGAAATACGTAATCACCAAAGACCTACTGAATACCAAGAGAAGACTACTCAACATTGTGTCCTAAACTACATGGGAAAAGGATCCAAAGAAGAATACCTATATGTATTTGTGTAAAAGAAGCACATCTTGCTCACCTAGAACAAACAGAATAGTGTAATCAAATTTGCTCTGATAAAAAATAAAAATTTAATTTAAAAAACGAACAAGAAGTAATGAGCCATAAACTCAAGGGGCTTTTTCCTGGCACATTCCATTCTAATTTACAACCTTGGTATACGACTTCCAGAAAGGCTCTGCTGCCTTAGTAACCAGATTTGGTAATGGACAAATGCTGCCGCCTTGTGGTCGTTTCCCACAACAGCAGCTTTAAACCCAGTGCTAAAGGTCATTACATATTCACAATCATTGCAGGCCTGTAAATGACACATGCCTTGAAAATAATTCTGAGGTCAAAAATCGACCAAAAATTCAAAAAAGGTCAATCTTCCAATAAGAAAATTTCAAGAAGTATATTGTGCTCACACTTTTTTTTTATAGAAAAGAAAATGGTGTGGAAAAATGCTGAACATTAGGAATTGTTAAGGACATGCAAATCCAAATTACAAAAACCTATCAGCTCACACCAGTCAGAATGGCCATGTGCAAAAATTCTGTAAAGAAAAAAAGTTCAAGGGGATGTGGAGAAATGCGTACGCCCGGTGCTAAGTGGGACGAGGGAAGAGACACTAATGGAAACACAATGGAGGTGCCTTGAAAAGGTAAACATTGAGCTACCAGTCAATCAAGCATACCCACTGCTTTGCCTATCACCTGAGAAAATGAGAATCAAAAAGTCACAGGCTGGCAAACCTGTACTCCAGCAATATTTACCATAGCCAACACTTGGAAGCAACGAAAATGTCCTTCTACAGAGGAATGCACAAAGAAGAAGGTGCCCATGTACACAATAGAATATTCCTCCACTAAAAAATAGAAATTAAAATTTAAAAACAAACATAAGTAAGGAGACATCTCCTTCTGTGGGTTTATCCGGGCACCGTCCACTCTAACTTATAACCGAGGAACACCACTGGCAGGAAGGTCCGTTTCCCTAGTACCAGCATGGGGAATGTAGAAATGCTGCCACACTCTGGCCGTTACCTGCAACAGCAGCTTTAAAACCTGCGCTAATGGTCACTTCATATGGAAAAGTACTGCAGGGCTGTAAATGAAACGTGCCCTCAAAAAGTCTTGAGGGTGGTAATGGCCAAAAAATTTCAAAATGTGGCACATATTTTAAGAAAACAATTTGAAGAAGTAAGCTGGAATCACAGTTTGAAAAAAATTAAAAAGGATATGCCTTAAGGCACAATTTCAACGGATTATTATACGCATGCATATCCAACCACAAAGAGGTATCAGCTCACACCAGTCAGAATAACCATCAGCAAGAAAACTACAAACACGAAATGCTGAAGGTGTTGTGGAGAAATGCATACCCTCAACATTAACTGGGACGAAACCTGGAAAGAGCCACTAATGAGAACAGAATGGAGGCGCCTTTGAAAGGTATATATTGAGCTACCATATGATCCAGCAGGCCCATTCCTGGACTTATAACCTAAGAAGACAGAAACGGCAAGACACAGGCAGGCAAATCTGCATTGCAGCAGTATTACAATAGCCAAGATATGGAAGCAACAAAAAGTCCATCAACAGATGGGTGGACAAAGAAGAACTGGTACCTGTACAGATGGAATATTTGCTTGGGGAAAAAAATGAAACAATGCCATTTGCAACACCATAGATGAGTCTAGAAGTAATCACGCAACTTGTAGTGAGTCAGAAAGCGAAAGCCACCGATCCTATGAAATCACTTAAAGGTGTTACCTAACAATTGATACCAATGAAGATATTTCCACAGAGAAAGGCAAACACAGATTCATTACACAAACTATGGTTCACCAAATGGAAAAGTGTGAGGATTGGCTACATTACGATAGTGAGGTTAATAGAGATGTACAAACACAGGTGAAATACGTAATCACCAAAGACCTACGGAATACCAAGAGAAGACTACTCAACATTGTGTCCTAACCTACATGGGAAAAGGATCCGAAGAAGAATACATATATGTATTTGTGTAAAAGAACCACATCTTGCTCACCTAGAACAAAGAGAATAGTGTAATCAAATTGCTCTGATAAAAAATAAAAATTTAATTTAAAAAACGAACAAGAAGTAATGAGCCATAAACTCAAGCGGCTTTTTCCTGGCACATTCCATTCTAATTTACAACCTCGGTATACGACTTCCAGAAAGGCTCTGCTGCCTTAGTAACCAGATTTGGTAAATGGACAAATGCTGCCGCCTTGTGGCCGTTTCCTACAACAGCAGATTTAAACCGAGTGCTAAAAGCCACTAAATATTCACAATCATTGCAGGCCTGTAAATGACACCTGCCCTCAAAGAATATCCGGGGGTCAAAAATTGACCAAAAAATTCAAAAGAGGGCAACCTTCCAAGAAGACAATTTCAGGAGGTATATTGTACTCATACATTTTTTCTTTTTTGTTTTAACAGAAAGGAAAAACTCGTGGAAAAATGCTGAACATTAAGAATTATTAAAGACATGTAAATCAGAATCACAAAGGCCTATCAGCTCACACCAGTCAGAATGGACATGTGGAAAAATTTTGTAAACATAAAATGTTCAAGGGGATGTGGAGAAATGCGTACCCTCGGTGCTGAGTCCGATGTGGTAAGACCCACTAATAGAAACACAGTGGAGGTGCTTTGAAAAGGTAAACATTGAGCTACCTCATGATCCAGCAGGCCCATTCTTGGACCTATAACCTAAGAAGACAGAATTGGAAAGACACAGGCAGTCATATCTGCATTGCAGCAGTATTACAATAGCTAAGATAGGGAAGGAACCAAAAAGTCCACCAACAGATGGGTGGACAAAGAAGAACTGGTACAAGTAGAGATGGAATATTTGCTAGGGAAAAAAAATGAAACAATGTCATTTGCAACACCATACATGAGTCTAGAAGTAATCACGCAACTTGTAGTGAGTCAGAAAGCGAAAGCCACCGATCCTATGAAATCACTTAAAGGTGTCACCTAAAAATTGATACCAATGAAGATATTTCCACAGAGAAAGGCAATAATAGATTCATTAAACAAACTATGGTTCACCAAATGGAAAAGTGTGAGGATTGGCTACATTACGATATTGAGGTTAATAGAGATGTACAAACACAGGTGAAATACGTAATCACCAAAGACTTATGGAATACCAAGAGAAGACTACTCAACATTGTGTCATAACCTCCATGGGAAATGGATCCGAAGAAGAAAATATATATGTATTTGTGTAAAAGAAGCACATCTTGCTCACCTAGAACAAACAGAATAGTGTAATCAAATTTGCTGTGATAAACAATAAAATTTAAAATAAAAACACGAACAAGAAGTAATGAGACATAAACTGAAGGGGCTTTTTCTTGGCACTTCCACTGTAATTTACAAGCTTGGAACACGACTTCCAGAAAGGCTCTGCTGCCTTAGTAACCAGATTTCGTAATGGAAAAATGCTGCCCCCTTGTGGCCGTTTCCCACAACAGCAGCTTTAAACCCAGTGCTAAAGGTCACTAAATATTCACAATCGTTGCTGGCCTGGAAATGACACCTGCCTTCAAAAAAAATCCTGAGGTCGAACATCGACCAAAAAATTCAAAAAGGGCCACCTTCTAAGAAGAAAATTTCAAGAGGTATATTGTATTCACATTTTATATATTTTTAAATAGAAAATTAAAAGGCGTGGAAAAATGGTGAGCATTAGGAATTCTTAAGGACATGCAAATCCAAATTACAAAAACCTATCAGCTCACACCAGTCAGAATGGCCATGTGCAAAAATTCTGTAAACAATAAATGTTAAAGGGGATGTGGAGAAATGCGTACCCTCGGTGCTAAGTGGGATGTGGTAAGAGCCACTAATGGAAACACAATGGACGTGCTTTGAAAAGGTAAACACTGAGCTACCTCATGATCCAGCAGGCCCATTCTTAGACCTATAACTTAAGAAGACAGAATTGGAAAGACACAGGCAGGCAAATCTGCACTGCAGCAGTATTACAATAGCCAAGATATGGAAGGAACCAAAAAGGCCACCAACAGATGGGTGGATAAAGAAGAACTGGTACATGTAGAGATGGAATATTTGCTAGGGAAGAAAAATGAAACAATGCCATTTGCAACAGCATAGAAAAATTTAGAAGTAATCACGCAAATTGTAGTAAGTAAGAGAGCAAAAGGCACCTATCCTATGATATCACTTATAGGTGTTACCTAACAATTGATACCAATGAAGATATTTCCACAGGGAAAGGCAATCACAGATCCATTAAACAAACTTATGGTTCACCAAATGGAAACGTGTGAGGATTGGATACATTACGATATTTGGGCTAACAGAGACATACAAACACAGGTGAAATACGTAATCACCAAAGACCTACTGAATACCAAGAGAAGACTACTCAACATTGTGTCCTAAACTACATGGGAAAAGGATCCAAAGAAGAATACCTATATGTATTTGTGTAAAAGAAGCACATCTTGCTCACCTAGAACAAACAGAATAGTGTAATCAAATTTGCTCTGATAAAAAATAAAAATTTAATTTAAAAAACGAACAAGAAGTAATGAGCCATAAACTCAAGGGGCTTTTTCCTGGCACATTCCATTCTAATTTACAACCTTGGTATACGACTTCCAGAAAGGCTCTGCTGCCTTAGTAACCAGATTTGGTAATGGACAAATGCTGCCGCCTTGTGGTCGTTTCCCACAACAGCAGCTTTAAACCCAGTGCTAAAGGTCATTACATATTCACAATCATTGCAGGCCTGTAAATGACACATGCCTTGAAAATAATTCTGAGGTCAAAAATCGACCAAAAATTCAAAAAAGGTCAATCTTCCAATAAGAAAATTTCAAGAAGTATATTGTGCTCACACTTTTTTTTTATAGAAAAGAAAATGGTGTGGAAAAATGCTGAACATTAGGAATTGTTAAGGACATGCAAATCCAAATTACAAAAACCTATCAGCTCACACCAGTCAGAATGGCCATGTGCAAAAATTCTGTAAAGAAAAAAAGTTCAAGGGGATGTGGAGAAATGCGTACGCCCGGTGCTAAGTGGGACGAGGGAAGAGACACTAATGGAAACACAATGGAGGTGCCTTGAAAAGGTAAACATTGAGCTACCAGTCAATCAAGCATACCCACTGCTTTGCCTATCACCTGAGAAAATGAGAATCAAAAAGTCACAGGCTGGCAAACCTGTACTCCAGCAATATTTACCATAGCCAACACTTGGAAGCAACGAAAATGTCCTTCTACAGAGGAATGCACAAAGAAGAAGGTGCCCATGTACACAATAGAATATTCCTCCACTAAAAAATAGAAATTAAAATTTAAAAACAAACATAAGTAAGGAGACATCTCCTTCTGTGGGTTTATCCGGGCACCGTCCACTCTAACTTATAACCGAGGAACACCACTGGCAGGAAGGTCCGTTTCCCTAGTACCAGCATGGGGAATGTAGAAATGCTGCCACACTCTGGCCGTTACCTGCAACAGCAGCTTTAAAACCTGCGCTAATGGTCACTTCATATGGAAAAGTACTGCAGGGCTGTAAATGAAACGTGCCCTCAAAAAGTCTTGAGGGTGGTAATGGCCAAAAAATTTCAAAATGTGGCACATATTTTAAGAAAACAATTTGAAGAAGTAAGCTGGAATCACAGTTTGAAAAAAATTAAAAAGGATATGCCTTAAGGCACAATTTCAACGGATTATTATACGCATGCATATCCAACCACAAAGAGGTATCAGCTCACACCAGTCAGAATAACCATCAGCAAGAAAACTACAAACACGAAATGCTGAAGGTGTTGTGGAGAAATGCATACCCTCAACATTAACTGGGACGAAACCTGGAAAGAGCCACTAATGAGAACAGAATGGAGGCGCCTTTGAAAGGTATATATTGAGCTACCATATGATCCAGCAGGCCCATTCCTGGACTTATAACCTAAGAAGACAGAAACGGCAAGACACAGGCAGGCAAATCTGCATTGCAGCAGTATTACAATAGCCAAGATATGGAAGCAACAAAAAGTCCATCAACAGATGGGTGGACAAAGAAGAACTGGTACCTGTACAGATGGAATATTTGCTTGGGGAAAAAAATGAAACAATGCCATTTGCAACACCATAGATGAGTCTAGAAGTAATCACGCAACTTGTAGTGAGTCAGAAAGCGAAAGCCACCGATCCTATGAAATCACTTAAAGGTGTTACCTAACAATTGATACCAATGAAGATATTTCCACAGAGAAAGGCAAACACAGATTCATTACACAAACTATGGTTCACCAAATGGAAAAGTGTGAGGATTGGCTACATTACGATAGTGAGGTTAATAGAGATGTACAAACACAGGTGAAATACGTAATCACCAAAGACCTACGGAATACCAAGAGAAGACTACTCAACATTGTGTCCTAACCTACATGGGAAAAGGATCCGAAGAAGAATACATATATGTATTTGTGTAAAAGAACCACATCTTGCTCACCTAGAACAAAGAGAATAGTGTAATCAAATTGCTCTGATAAAAAATAAAAATTTAATTTAAAAAACGAACAAGAAGTAATGAGCCATAAACTCAAGCGGCTTTTTCCTGGCACATTCCATTCTAATTTACAACCTCGGTATACGACTTCCAGAAAGGCTCTGCTGCCTTAGTAACCAGATTTGGTAAATGGACAAATGCTGCCGCCTTGTGGCCGTTTCCTACAACAGCAGATTTAAACCGAGTGCTAAAAGCCACTAAATATTCACAATCATTGCAGGCCTGTAAATGACACCTGCCCTCAAAGAATATCCGGGGGTCAAAAATTGACCAAAAAATTCAAAAGAGGGCAACCTTCCAAGAAGACAATTTCAGGAGGTATATTGTACTCATACATTTTTTCTTTTTTGTTTTAACAGAAAGGAAAAACTCGTGGAAAAATGCTGAACATTAAGAATTATTAAAGACATGTAAATCAGAATCACAAAGGCCTATCAGCTCACACCAGTCAGAATGGACATGTGGAAAAATTTTGTAAACATAAAATGTTCAAGGGGATGTGGAGAAATGCGTACCCTCGGTGCTGAGTCCGATGTGGTAAGACCCACTAATAGAAACACAGTGGAGGTGCTTTGAAAAGGTAAACATTGAGCTACCTCATGATCCAGCAGGCCCATTCTTGGACCTATAACCTAAGAAGACAGAATTGGAAAGACACAGGCAGTCATATCTGCATTGCAGCAGTATTACAATAGCTAAGATAGGGAAGGAACCAAAAAGTCCACCAACAGATGGGTGGACAAAGAAGAACTGGTACAAGTAGAGATGGAATATTTGCTAGGGAAAAAAAATGAAACAATGTCATTTGCAACACCATACATGAGTCTAGAAGTAATCACGCAACTTGTAGTGAGTCAGAAAGCGAAAGCCACCGATCCTATGAAATCACTTAAAGGTGTCACCTAAAAATTGATACCAATGAAGATATTTCCACAGAGAAAGGCAATAATAGATTCATTAAACAAACTATGGTTCACCAAATGGAAAAGTGTGAGGATTGGCTACATTACGATATTGAGGTTAATAGAGATGTACAAACACAGGTGAAATACGTAATCACCAAAGACTTATGGAATACCAAGAGAAGACTACTCAACATTGTGTCATAACCTCCATGGGAAATGGATCCGAAGAAGAAAATATATATGTATTTGTGTAAAAGAAGCACATCTTGCTCACCTAGAACAAACAGAATAGTGTAATCAAATTTGCTGTGATAAACAATAAAATTTAAAATAAAAACACGAACAAGAAGTAATGAGACATAAACTGAAGGGGCTTTTTCTTGGCACTTCCACTGTAATTTACAAGCTTGGAACACGACTTCCAGAAAGGCTCTGCTGCCTTAGTAACCAGATTTCGTAATGGAAAAATGCTGCCCCCTTGTGGCCGTTTCCCACAACAGCAGCTTTAAACCCAGTGCTAAAGGTCACTAAATATTCACAATCGTTGCTGGCCTGGAAATGACACCTGCCTTCAAAAAAAATCCTGAGGTCGAACATCGACCAAAAAATTCAAAAAGGGCCACCTTCTAAGAAGAAAATTTCAAGAGGTATATTGTATTCACATTTTATATATTTTTAAATAGAAAATTAAAAGGCGTGGAAAAATGGTGAGCATTAGGAATTCTTAAGGACATGCAAATCCAAATTACAAAAACCTATCAGCTCACACCAGTCAGAATGGCCATGTGCAAAAATTCTGTAAACAATAAATGTTAAAGGGGATGTGGAGAAATGCGTACCCTCGGTGCTAAGTGGGATGTGGTAAGAGCCACTAATGGAAACACAATGGACGTGCTTTGAAAAGGTAAACACTGAGCTACCTCATGATCCAGCAGGCCCATTCTTAGACCTATAACTTAAGAAGACAGAATTGGAAAGACACAGGCAGGCAAATCTGCACTGCAGCAGTATTACAATAGCCAAGATATGGAAGGAACCAAAAAGGCCACCAACAGATGGGTGGATAAAGAAGAACTGGTACATGTAGAGATGGAATATTTGCTAGGGAAGAAAAATGAAACAATGCCATTTGCAACAGCATAGAAAAATTTAGAAGTAATCACGCAAATTGTAGTAAGTAAGAGAGCAAAAGGCACCTATCCTATGATATCACTTATAGGTGTTACCTAACAATTGATACCAATGAAGATATTTCCACAGGGAAAGGCAATCACAGATCCATTAAACAAACTTATGGTTCACCAAATGGAAACGTGTGAGGATTGGATACATTACGATATTTGGGCTAACAGAGACATACAAACACAGGTGAAATACGTAATCACCAAAGACCTACTGAATACCAAGAGAAGACTACTCAACATTGTGTCCTAAACTACATGGGAAAAGGATCCAAAGAAGAATACCTATATGTATTTGTGTAAAAGAAGCACATCTTGCTCACCTAGAACAAACAGAATAGTGTAATCAAATTTGCTCTGATAAAAAATAAAAATTTAATTTAAAAAACGAACAAGAAGTAATGAGCCATAAACTCAAGGGGCTTTTTCCTGGCACATTCCATTCTAATTTACAACCTTGGTATACGACTTCCAGAAAGGCTCTGCTGCCTTAGTAACCAGATTTGGTAATGGACAAATGCTGCCGCCTTGTGGTCGTTTCCCACAACAGCAGCTTTAAACCCAGTGCTAAAGGTCATTACATATTCACAATCATTGCAGGCCTGTAAATGACACATGCCTTGAAAATAATTCTGAGGTCAAAAATCGACCAAAAATTCAAAAAAGGTCAATCTTCCAATAAGAAAATTTCAAGAAGTATATTGTGCTCACACTTTTTTTTATAGAAAAGAAAATGGTGTGGAAAAATGCTGAACATTAGGAATTGTTAAGGACATGCAAATCCAAATTACAAAAACCTATCAGCTCACACCAGTCAGAATGGCCATGTGCAAAAATTCTGTAAAGAAAAAAGTTCAAGGGGATGTGGAGAAATGCGTACGCCCGGTGCTAAGTGGGACGAGGGAAGAGACACTAATGGAAACACAATGGAGGTGCCTTGAAAAGGTAAACATTGAGCTACCAGTCAATCAAGCATACCCACTGCTTTGCCTATCACCTGAGAAAATGAGAATCAAAAAGTCACAGGCTGGCAAACCTGTACTCCAGCAATATTTACCATAGCCAACACTTGGAAGCAACGAAAATGTCCTTCTACAGAGGAATGCACAAAGAAGAAGGTGCCCATGTACACAATAGAATATTCCTCCACTAAAAAATAGAAATTAAAATTTAAAAACAAACATAAGTAAGGAGACATCTCCTTCTGTGGGTTTATCCGGGCACCGTCCACTCTAACTTATAACCGAGGAACACCACTGGCAGGAAGGTCCGTTTCCCTAGTACCAGCATGGGGAATGTAGAAATGCTGCCACACTCTGGCCGTTACCTGCAACAGCAGCTTTAAAACCTGCGCTAATGGTCACTTCATATGGAAAAGTACTGCAGGGCTGTAAATGAAACGTGCCCTCAAAAAGTCTTGAGGGTGGTAATGGCCAAAAAATTTCAAAATGTGGCACATATTTTAAGAAAACAATTTGAAGAAGTAAGCTGGAATCACAGTTTGAAAAAAATTAAAAAGGATATGCCTTAAGGCACAATTTCAACGGATTATTATACGCATGCATATCCAACCACAAAGAGGTATCAGCTCACACCAGTCAGAATAACCATCAGCAAGAAAACTACAAACACGAAGTGCTGAAGGTGTTGTGGAGAAATGCATACCCTCAACATTAACTGGGACGAAACCTGGAAAGAGCCACTAATGAGAACAGAATGGAGGCGCCTTTGAAAGGTATATATTGAGCTACCATATGATCCAGCAGGCCCATTCCTGGACTTATAACCTAAGAAGACAGAAACGGCAAGACACAGGCAGGCAAATCTGCATTGCAGCAGTATTACAATAGCCAAGATATGGAAGCAACAAAAAGTCCATCAACAGATGGGTGGACAAAGAAGAACTGGTACCTGTACAGATGGAATATTTGCTTGGGGAAAAAAATGAAACAATGCCATTTGCAACACCATAGATGAGTCTAGAAGTAATCACGCAACTTGTAGTGAGTCAGAAAGCGAAAGCCACCGATCCTATGAAATCACTTAAAGGTGTTACCTAACAATTGATACCAATGAAGATATTTCCACAGAGAAAGGCAAACACAGATTCATTACACAAACTATGGTTCACCAAATGGAAAAGTGTGAGGATTGGCTACATTACGATAGTGAGGTTAATAGAGATGTACAAACACAGGTGAAATACGTAATCACCAAAGACCTACGGAATACCAAGAGAAGACTACTCAACATTGTGTCCTAACCTACATGGGAAAAGGATCCGAAGAAGAATACATATATGTATTTGTGTAAAAGAACCACATCTTGCTCACCTAGAACAAAGAGAATAGTGTAATCAAATTGCTCTGATAAAAAATAAAAATTTAATTTAAAAAACGAACAAGAAGTAATGAGCCATAAACTCAAGCGGCTTTTTCCTGGCACATTCCATTCTAATTTACAACCTCGGTATACGACTTCCAGAAAGGCTCTGCTGCCTTAGTAACCAGATTTGGTAAATGGACAAATGCTGCCGCCTTGTGGCCGTTTCCTACAACAGCAGATTTAAACCGAGTGCTAAAAGCCACTAAATATTCACAATCATTGCAGGCCTGTAAATGACACCTGCCCTCAAAGAATATCCGGGGGTCAAAAATTGACCAAAAAATTCAAAAGAGGGCAACCTTCCAAGAAGACAATTTCAGGAGGTATATTGTACTCATACATTTTTTCTTTTTTGTTTTAACAGAAAGGAAAAACTCGTGGAAAAATGCTGAACATTAAGAATTATTAAAGACATGTAAATCAGAATCACAAAGGCCTATCAGCTCACACCAGTCAGAATGGACATGTGGAAAAATTTTGTAAACATAAAATGTTCAAGGGGATGTGGAGAAATGCGTACCCTCGGTGCTGAGTCCGATGTGGTAAGACCCACTAATAGAAACACAGTGGAGGTGCTTTGAAAAGGTAAACATTGAGCTACCTCATGATCCAGCAGGCCCATTCTTGGACCTATAACCTAAGAAGACAGAATTGGAAAGACACAGGCAGGCATATCTGCATTGCAGCAGTATTACAATAGCTAAGATAGGGAAGGAACCAAAAAGTCCACCAACAGATGGGTGGACAAAGAAGAACTGGTACAAGTAGAGATGGAATATTTGCTAGGGAAAAAAAATGAAACAATGTCATTTGCAACACCATACATGAGTCTAGAAGTAATCACGCAACTTGTAGTGAGTCAGAAAGCGAAAGCCACCGATCCTATGAAATCACTTAAAGGTGTCACCTAAAAATTGATACCAATGAAGATATTTCCACAGAGAAAGGCAATAATAGATTCATTAAACAAACTATGGTTCACCAAATGGAAAAGTGTGAGGATTGGCTACATTACGATATTGAGGTTAATAGAGATGTACAAACACAGGTGAAATACGTAATCACCAAAGACTTATGGAATACCAAGAGAAGACTACTCAACATTGTGTCATAACCTCCATGGGAAATGGATCCGAAGAAGAAAATATATATGTATTTGTGTAAAAGAAGCACATCTTGCTCACCTAGAACAAACAGAATAGTGTAATCAAATTTGCTGTGATAAACAATAAAATTTAAAATAAAAACACGAACAAGAAGTAATGAGACATAAACTGAAGGGGCTTTTTCTTGGCACTTCCACTGTAATTTACAAGCTTGGAACACGACTTCCAGAAAGGCTCTGCTGCCTTAGTAACCAGATTTCGTAATGGAAAAATGCTGCCCCCTTGTGGCCGTTTCCCACAACAGCAGCTTTAAACCCAGTGCTAAAGGTCACTAAATATTCACAATCGTTGCTGGCCTGGAAATGACACCTGCCTTCAAAAAAAATCCTGAGGTCGAACATCGACCAAAAAATTCAAAAAGGGCCACCTTCTAAGAAGAAAATTTCAAGAGGTATATTGTATTCACATTTTATATATTTTTAAATAGAAAATTAAAAGGCGTGGAAAAATGGTGAGCATTAGGAATTCTTAAGGACATGCAAATCCAAATTACAAAAACCTATCAGCTCACACCAGTCAGAATGGCCATGTGCAAAAATTCTGTAAACAATAAATGTTAAAGGGGATGTGGAGAAATGCGTACCCTCGGTGCTAAGTGGGATGTGGTAAGAGCCACTAATGGAAACACAATGGACGTGCTTTGAAAAGGTAAACACTGAGCTACCTCATGATCCAGCAGGCCCATTCTTAGACCTATAACTTAAGAAGACAGAATTGGAAAGACACAGGCAGGCAAATCTGCACTGCAGCAGTATTACAATAGCCAAGATATGGAAGGAACCAAAAAGGCCACCAACAGATGGGTGGATAAAGAAGAACTGGTACATGTAGAGATGGAATATTTGCTAGGGAAGAAAAATGAAACAATGCCATTTGCAACAGCATAGAAAAATTTAGAAGTAATCACGCAAATTGTAGTAAGTAAGAGAGCAAAAGGCACCTATCCTATGATATCACTTATAGGTGTTACCTAACAATTGATACCAATGAAGATATTTCCACAGGGAAAGGCAATCACAGATCCATTAAACAAACTTATGGTTCACCAAATGGAAACGTGTGAGGATTGGATACATTACGATATTTGGGCTAACAGAGACATACAAACACAGGTGAAATACGTAATCACCAAAGACCTACTGAATACCAAGAGAAGACTACTCAACATTGTGTCCTAAACTACATGGGAAAAGGATCCAAAGAAGAATACCTATATGTATTTGTGTAAAAGAAGCACATCTTGCTCACCTAGAACAAACAGAATAGTGTAATCAAATTTGCTCTGATAAAAAATAAAAATTTAATTTAAAAAACGAACAAGAAGTAATGAGCCATAAACTCAAGGGGCTTTTTCCTGGCACATTCCATTCTAATTTACAACCTTGGTATACGACTTCCAGAAAGGCTCTGCTGCCTTAGTAACCAGATTTGGTAATGGACAAATGCTGCCGCCTTGTGGTCGTTTCCCACAACAGCAGCTTTAAACCCAGTGCTAAAGGTCACTAAATATTCACAATCGTTGCTGGCCTGGAAATGACACCTGCCTTCAAAAAAAATCCTGAGGTCGAACATCGACCAAAAAATTCAAAAAGGGCCACCTTCTAAGAAGAAAATTTCAAGAGGTATATTGTATTCACATTTTATATATTTTTTAAATAGAAAATTAAAAGGCGTGGAAAAATGGTGAGCATTAGGAATTCTTAAGGACATGCAAATCCAAATTACAAAAACCTATCAGCTCACACCAGTCAGAATGGCCATGTGCAAAAATTCTGTAAACAATAAATGTTAAAGGGGATGTGGAGAAATGCGTACGCCCGGTGCTAAGTGGGACGAGGGAAGAGACACTAATGGAAACACAATGGAGGTGCCTTGAAAAGGTAAACATTGAGCTACCAGTCAATCAAGCATACCCACTGCTTTGCCTATCACCTGAGAAAATGAGAATCAAAAAGTCACAGGCTGGCAAACCTGTACTCCAGCAATATTTACCATAGCCAACACTTGGAAGCAACGAAAATGTCCTTCTACAGAGGAATGCACAAAGAAGAAGGTGCCCATGTACACAATAGAATATTCCTCCACTAAAAAATAGAAATTAAAATTTAAAAACAAACATAAGTAAGGAGACATCTCCTTCTGTGGGTTTATCCGGGCACCGTCCACTCTAACTTATAACCGAGGAACACCACTGGCAGGAAGGTCCGTTTCCCTAGTACCAGCATGGGGAATGTAGAAATGCTGCCACACTCTGGCCGTTACCTGCAACAGCAGCTTTAAAACCTGCGCTAATGGTCACTTCATATGGAAAAGTACTGCAGGGCTGTAAATGAAACGTGCCCTCAAAAAGTCTTGAGGGTGGTAATGGCCAAAAAATTTCAAAATGTGGCACATATTTTAAGAAAACAATTTGAAGAAGTAAGCTGGAATCACAGTTTGAAAAAAATTAAAAAGGATATGCCTTAAGGCACAATTTCAACGGATTATTATACGCATGCATATCCAACCACAAAGAGGTATCAGCTCACACCAGTCAGAATAACCATCAGCAAGAAAACTACAAACACGAAATGCTGAAGGTGTTGTGGAGAAATGCATACCCTCAACATTAACTGGGACGAAACCTGGAAAGAGCCACTAATGAGAACAGAATGGAGGCGCCTTTGAAAGGTATATATTGAGCTACCATATGATCCAGCAGGCCCATTCCTGGACTTATAACCTAAGAAGACAGAAACGGCAAGACACAGGCAGGCAAATCTGCATTGCAGCAGTATTACAATAGCCAAGATATGGAAGCAACAAAAAGTCCATCAACAGATGGGTGGACAAAGAAGAACTGGTACCTGTACAGATGGAATATTTGCTTGGGGAAAAAAATGAAACAATGCCATTTGCAACACCATAGATGAGTCTAGAAGTAATCACGCAACTTGTAGTGAGTCAGAAAGCGAAAGCCACCGATCCTATGAAATCACTTAAAGGTGTTACCTAACAATTGATACCAATGAAGATATTTCCACAGAGAAAGGCAAACACAGATTCATTACACAAACTATGGTTCACCAAATGGAAAAGTGTGAGGATTGGCTACATTACGATAGTGAGGTTAATAGAGATGTACAAACACAGGTGAAATACGTAATCACCAAAGACCTACGGAATACCAAGAGAAGACTACTCAACATTGTGTCCTAACCTACATGGGAAAAGGATCCGAAGAAGAATACATATATGTATTTGTGTAAAAGAACCACATCTTGCTCACCTAGAACAAAGAGAATAGTGTAATCAAATTGCTCTGATAAAAAATAAAAATTTAATTTAAAAAACGAACAAGAAGTAATGAGCCATAAACTCAAGCGGCTTTTTCCTGGCACATTCCATTCTAATTTACAACCTCGGTATACGACTTCCAGAAAGGCTCTGCTGCCTTAGTAACCAGATTTGGTAAATGGACAAATGCTGCCGCCTTGTGGCCGTTTCCTACAACAGCAGATTTAAACCGAGTGCTAAAAGCCACTAAATATTCACAATCATTGCAGGCCTGTAAATGACACCTGCCCTCAAAGAATATCCGGGGGTCAAAAATTGACCAAAAAATTCAAAAGAGGGCAACCTTCCAAGAAGACAATTTCAGGAGGTATATTGTACTCATACATTTTTTCTTTTTTGTTTTAACAGAAAGGAAAAACTCGTGGAAAAATGCTGAACATTAAGAATTATTAAAGACATGTAAATCAGAATCACAAAGGCCTATCAGCTCACACCAGTCAGAATGGACATGTGGAAAAATTTTGTAAACATAAAATGTTCAAGGGGATGTGGAGAAATGCGTACCCTCGGTGCTGAGTCCGATGTGGTAAGACCCACTAATAGAAACACAGTGGAGGTGCTTTGAAAAGGTAAACATTGAGCTACCTCATGATCCAGCAGGCCCATTCTTGGACCTATAACCTAAGAAGACAGAATTGGAAAGACACAGGCAGGCATATCTGCATTGCAGCAGTATTACAATAGCTAAGATAGGGAAGGAACCAAAAAGTCCACCAACAGATGGGTGGACAAAGAAGAACTGGTACAAGTAGAGATGGAATATTTGCTAGGGAAAAAAAATGAAACAATGTCATTTGCAACACCATACATGAGTCTAGAAGTAATCACGCAACTTGTAGTGAGTCAGAAAGCGAAAGCCACCGATCCTATGAAATCACTTAAAGGTGTCACCTAAAAATTGATACCAATGAAGATATTTCCACAGAGAAAGGCAATAATAGATTCATTAAACAAACTATGGTTCACCAAATGGAAAAGTGTGAGGATTGGCTACATTACGATATTGAGGTTAATAGAGATGTACAAACACAGGTGAAATACGTAATCACCAAAGACTTATGGAATACCAAGAGAAGACTACTCAACATTGTGTCATAACCTCCATGGGAAATGGATCCGAAGAAGAAAATATATATGTATTTGTGTAAAAGAAGCACATCTTGCTCACCTAGAACAAACAGAATAGTGTAATCAAATTTGCTGTGATAAACAATAAAATTTAAAATAAAAACACGAACAAGAAGTAATGAGACATAAACTGAAGGGGCTTTTTCTTGGCACTTCCACTGTAATTTACAAGCTTGGAACACGACTTCCAGAAAGGCTCTGCTGCCTTAGTAACCAGATTTCGTAATGGAAAAATGCTGCCCCCTTGTGGCCGTTTCCCACAACAGCAGCTTTAAACCCAGTGCTAAAGGTCACTAAATATTCACAATCGTTGCTGGCCTGGAAATGACACCTGCCTTCAAAAAAAATCCTGAGGTCGAACATCGACCAAAAAATTCAAAAAGGGCCACCTTCTAAGAAGAAAATTTCAAGAGGTATATTGTATTCACATTTTATATATTTTTAAATAGAAAATTAAAAGGCGTGGAAAAATGGTGAGCATTAGGAATTCTTAAGGACATGCAAATCCAAATTACAAAAACCTATCAGCTCACACCAGTCAGAATGGCCATGTGCAAAAATTCTGTAAACAATAAATGTTAAAGGGGATGTGGAGAAATGCGTACCCTCGGTGCTAAGTGGGATGTGGTAAGAGCCACTAATGGAAACACAATGGACGTGCTTTGAAAAGGTAAACACTGAGCTACCTCATGATCCAGCAGGCCCATTCTTAGACCTATAACTTAAGAAGACAGAATTGGAAAGACACAGGCAGGCAAATCTGCACTGCAGCAGTATTACAATAGCCAAGATATGGAAGGAACCAAAAAGGCCACCAACAGATGGGTGGATAAAGAAGAACTGGTACATGTAGAGATGGAATATTTGCTAGGGAAGAAAAATGAAACAATGCCATTTGCAACAGCATAGAAAAATTTAGAAGTAATCACGCAAATTGTAGTAAGTAAGAGAGCAAAAGGCACCTATCCTATGATATCACTTATAGGTGTTACCTAACAATTGATACCAATGAAGATATTTCCACAGGGAAAGGCAATCACAGATCCATTAAACAAACTTATGGTTCACCAAATGGAAACGTGTGAGGATTGGATACATTACGATATTTGGGCTAACAGAGACATACAAACACAGGTGAAATACGTAATCACCAAAGACCTACTGAATACCAAGAGAAGACTACTCAACATTGTGTCCTAAACTACATGGGAAAAGGATCCAAAGAAGAATACCTATATGTATTTGTGTAAAAGAACCACATCTTGCTCACCTAGAACAAACAGAATAGTGTAATCAAATTTGCTCTGATAAAAAATAAAAATTTAATTTAAAAAACGAACAAGAAGTAATGAGCCATAAACTCAAGGGGCTTTTTCCTGGCACATTCCATTCTAATTTACAACCTTGGTATACGACTTCCAGAAAGGCTCTGCTGCCTTAGTAACCAGATTTGGTAATGGACAAATGCTGCCGCCTTGTGGTCGTTTCCCACAACAGCAGCTTTAAACCCAGTGCTAAAGGTCACTAAATATTCACAATCGTTGCTGGCCTGGAAATGACACCTGCCTTCAAAAAAAATCCTGAGGTCGAACATCGACCAAAAAATTCAAAAAGGGCCACCTTCTAAGAAGAAAATTTCAAGAGGTATATTGTATTCACATTTTATATATTTTTTAAATAGAAAATTAAAAGGCGTGGAAAAATGGTGAGCATTAGGAATTCTTAAGGACATGCAAATCCAAATTACAAAAACCTATCAGCTCACACCAGTCAGAATGGCCATGTGCAAAAATTCTGTAAACAATAAATGTTAAAGGGGATGTGGAGAAATGCGTACGCCCGGTGCTAAGTGGGACGAGGGAAGAGACACTAATGGAAACACAATGGAGGTGCCTTGAAAAGGTAAACATTGAGCTACCAGTCAATCAAGCATACCCACTGCTTTGCCTATCACCTGAGAAAATGAGAATCAAAAAGTCACAGGCTGGCAAACCTGTACTCCAGCAATATTTACCATAGCCAACACTTGGAAGCAACGAAAATGTCCTTCTACAGAGGAATGCACAAAGAAGAAGGTGCCCATGTACACAATAGAATATTCCTCCACTAAAAAATAGAAATTAAAATTTAAAAACAAACATAAGTAAGGAGACATCTCCTTCTGTGGGTTTATCCGGGCACCGTCCACTCTAACTTATAACCGAGGAACACCACTGGCAGGAAGGTCCGTTTCCCTAGTACCAGCATGGGGAATGTAGAAATGCTGCCACACTCTGGCCGTTACCTGCAACAGCAGCTTTAAAACCTGCGCTAATGGTCACTTCATATGGAAAAGTACTGCAGGGCTGTAAATGAAACGTGCCCTCAAAAAGTCTTGAGGGTGGTAATGGCCAAAAAATTTCAAAATGTGGCACATATTTTAAGAAAACAATTTGAAGAAGTAAGCTGGAATCACAGTTTGAAAAAAATTAAAAAGGATATGCCTTAAGGCACAATTTCAACGGATTATTATACGCATGCATATCCAACCACAAAGAGGTATCAGCTCACACCAGTCAGAATAACCATCAGCAAGAAAACTACAAACACGAAATGCTGAAGGTGTTGTGGAGAAATGCATACCCTCAACATTAACTGGGACGAAACCTGGAAAGAGCCACTAATGAGAACAGAATGGAGGCGCCTTTGAAAGGTATATATTGAGCTACCATATGATCCAGCAGGCCCATTCCTGGACTTATAACCTAAGAAGACAGAAACGGCAAGACACAGGCAGGCAAATCTGCATTGCAGCAGTATTACAATAGCCAAGATATGGAAGCAACAAAAAGTCCATCAACAGATGGGTGGACAAAGAAGAACTGGTACCTGTACAGATGGAATATTTGCTTGGGGAAAAAAATGAAACAATGCCATTTGCAACACCATAGATGAGTCTAGAAGTAATCACGCAACTTGTAGTGAGTCAGAAAGCGAAAGCCACCGATCCTATGAAATCACTTAAAGGTGTTACCTAACAATTGATACCAATGAAGATATTTCCACAGAGAAAGGCAAACACAGATTCATTACACAAACTATGGTTCACCAAATGGAAAAGTGTGAGGATTGGCTACATTACGATAGTGAGGTTAATAGAGATGTACAAACACAGGTGAAATACGTAATCACCAAAGACCTACGGAATACCAAGAGAAGACTACTCAACATTGTGTCCTAACCTACATGGGAAAAGGATCCGAAGAAGAATACATATATGTATTTGTGTAAAAGAACCACATCTTGCTCACCTAGAACAAAGAGAATAGTGTAATCAAATTGCTCTGATAAAAAATAAAAATTTAATTTAAAAAACGAACAAGAAGTAATGAGCCATAAACTCAAGCGGCTTTTTCCTGGCACATTCCATTCTAATTTACAACCTCGGTATACGACTTCCAGAAAGGCTCTGCTGCCTTAGTAACCAGATTTGGTAAATGGACAAATGCTGCCGCCTTGTGGCCGTTTCCTACAACAGCAGATTTAAACCGAGTGCTAAAAGCCACTAAATATTCACAATCATTGCAGGCCTGTAAATGACACCTGCCCTCAAAGAATATCCGGGGGTCAAAAATTGACCAAAAAATTCAAAAGAGGGCAACCTTCCAAGAAGACAATTTCAGGAGGTGTATTGTACTCATACATTTTTTCTTTTTTGTTTTAACAGAAAGGAAAAACTCGTGGAAAAATGCTGAACATTAAGAATTATTAAAGACATGTAAATCAGAATCACAAAGGCCTATCAGCTCACACCAGTCAGAATGGACATGTGGAAAAATTTTGTAAACATAAAATGTTCAAGGGGATGTGGAGAAATGCGTACCCTCGGTGCTGAGTCCGATGTGGTAAGACCCACTAATAGAAACACAGTGGAGGTGCTTTGAAAAGGTAAACATTGAGCTACCTCATGATCCAGCAGGCCCATTCTTGGACCTATAACCTAAGAAGACAGAATTGGAAAGACACAGGCAGGCATATCTGCATTGCAGCAGTATTACAATAGCTAAGATAGGGAAGGAACCAAAAAGTCCACCAACAGATGGGTGGACAAAGAAGAACTGGTACAAGTAGAGATGGAATATTTGCTAGGGAAAAAAAATGAAACAATGTCATTTGCAACACCATACATGAGTCTAGAAGTAATCACGCAACTTGTAGTGAGTCAGAAAGTGAAAGCCACCGATCCTATGAAATCACTTAAAGGTGTCACCTAAAAATTGATACCAATGAAGATATTTCCACAGAGAAAGGCAATAATAGATTCATTAAACAAACTATGGTTCACCAAATGGAAAAGTGTGAGGATTGGCTACATTACGATATTGAGGTTAATAGAGATGTACAAACACAGGTGAAATACGTAATCACCAAAGACTTATGGAATACCAAGAGAAGACTACTCAACATTGTGTCATAACCTCCATGGGAAATGGATCCGAAGAAGAAAATATATATGTATTTGTGTAAAAGAAGCACATCTTGCTCACCTAGAACAAACAGAATAGTGTAATCAAATTTGCTGTGATAAACAATAAAATTTAAAATAAAAACACGAACAAGAAGTAATGAGACATAAACTGAAGGGGCTTTTTCTTGGCACTTCCACTGTATTTTACAAGCTTGGAACACGACTTCCAGAAAGGCTCTGCTGCCTTAGTAACCAGATTTCGTAATGGAAAAATGCTGCCCCCTTGTGGCCGTTTCCCACAACAGCAGCTTTAAACCCAGTGCTAAAGGTCACTAAATATTCACAATCGTTGCTGGCCTGGAAATGACACCTGCCTTCAAAAAAAATCCTGAGGTCGAACATCGACCAAAAAATTCAAAAAGGGCCACCTTCTAAGAAGAAAATTTCAAGAGGTATATTGTATTCACATTTTATATATTTTTTAAATAGAAAATTAAAAGGCGTGGAAAAATGGTGAGCATTAGGAATTCTTAAGGACATGCAAATCCAAATTACAAAAACCTATCAGCTCACACCAGTCAGAATGGCCATGTGCAAAAATTCTGTAAACAATAAATGTTAAAGGGGATGTGGAGAAATGCGTACCCTCGGTGCTAAGTGGGATGTGGTAAGAGCCACTAATGGAAACACAATGGACGTGCTTTGAAAAGGTAAACACTGAGCTACCTCATGATCCAGCAGGCCCATTCTTAGACCTATAACTTAAGAAGACAGAATTGGAAAGACACAGGCAGGCAAATCTGCACTGCAGCAGTATTACAATAGCCAAGATATGGAAGGAACCAAAAAGGCCACCAACAGATGGGTGGATAAAGAAGAACTGGTACATGTAGAGATGGAATATTTGCTAGGGAAGAAAAATGAAACAATGCCATTTGCAACAGCATAGAAAAATTTAGAAGTAATCATGCAAATTGTAGTAAGTAAGAGAGCAAAAGGCACCTATCCTATGATATCACTTATAGGTGTTACCTAACAATTGATACCAATGAAGATATTTCCACAGGGAAAGGCAATCACAGATCCATTAAACAAACTTATGGTTCACCAAATGGAAACGTGTGAGGATTGGATACATTACGATATTTGGGCTAACAGAGACATACAAACACAGGTGAAATACGTAATCACCAAAGACCTACTGAATACCAAGAGAAGACTACTCAACATTGTGTCCTAAACTACATGGGAAAAGGATCCAAAGAAGAATACCTATATGTATTTGTGTAAAAGAAGCACATCTTGCTCACCTAGAACAAACAGAATAGTGTAATCAAATTTGCTCTGATAAAAAATAAAAATTTAATTTAAAAAACGAACAAGAAGTAATGAGCCATAAACTCAAGGGGCTTTTTCCTGGCACATTCCATTCTAATTTACAACCTTGGTATACGACTTCCAGAAAGGCTCTGCTGCCTTAGTAACCAGATTTGGTAATGGACAAATGCTGCCGCCTTGTGGCCGTTTCCCACAACAGCAGCTTTAAACCCAGTGCTAAAGGTCATTACATATTCACAATCATTGCTGGCCTGGAAATGACACCTGCCTTCAAAAAAAATCCTGAGGTCGAACATCGACCAAAAAATTCAAAAAAGGGCCACCTTCCAAGAAGAACATTTCAAGAGGTATATTGTATTCACATTTTGTATTTTTCTTAAATAGAAAATTAAAAGGCGTGGAAAAATGGTGAGCATTAGGAATTCTTAAGGACATGCAAATCCAAATTACAAAAACCTATCAGCTCACACCAGTCAGAATGGCCATTTGCAAAAATTCTGTAAACAATATATGTTACAGGGGATGTGGAGGAATGCGTACCCTCCGTGCTAAGTGGGATGTGGTAAGAGCCACTAATGGAAACACAATGGACGTGCTTTGAAAAGGTAAACATTGAGCTACCTCATGATCCAGCAGGCCCATTCTTAGACCTATAACCTAAGAAGACAGAATTGGAAAGGCACAGGCAGGCAAATCTACATTGCACAGTATTACAATAGCCAAGATATGGAAGTAACCAAAAAGTCCACCAACAGATGGGTGAACACAGAAGAACTGCCACATGTAGATATGGAATATTAGCTAGGGTAAAAATGAAACAAGGTGATTTGCAACACCATAGATGAGTCTAGAAGTAATCACGCAACTTGTATTAAGTCAGAAAGCAAAAGGCACCTATCCTATGATATCACTTATAGGTGTTACCTAAAAGTTGATAGCAATGAAGATATTTCCACAGAGAAAGGCAATCACAGATTCATTAAACAAACTTATGGTTCACCAAATGGAAACGTGTGAGGACTGGATACATTACGATATTTGGGCTAACAGAGACATACAAACACAGGTGAAATACATAATCAGCAAAGACCTACTGAATATCAAGAGAAGACTACTCAACATTGTGTCTTAACCTACATGGGAAAAGGATCCAAAGAAGAATCCATATATGTATTTGTGTAAAACAACCACATCTTGCTCACCTAGAACAAACAGAATAGTGTAATCAAATTTGCTCTGATAAAAAATAAAAATTTAATTTAAAAAACGAACAAGAAGTAATGAGCCATAAACTTAAGGAGCTTTTTCCTGGCATATTTCATTGTAATTTCCAAGCTAGGAACACGACTTCCAGAAAGGCTCTGCTGCCCTAATAACCAGATTTGGTAATGAAGAAATGCTGCCTCCATGTGGCCATTTCCCACAAGAGCAGCTTTAAACCCAGCGCTAAAGGTCACTAAATATTCACAATCATTGCAGGCCTGTAAATGACAGCTGCCGTCAAAAAACATCCTGGCATGGTAAATCGGCCAGAAAATTCAAAAGACGTCAACATTTCAAGAAGACAATTTCAAGAGACATACTTCACACACACTTTGTCTTTCTTATTTGTTTGTTTAAAAAAATAAGAGGCACGGAGAAATGCTCAACATCAGGAATCAATAAAGCCATGCAAATCCAATCTACAGAAACGTTCACCTGATAGCCGTCAGAATGATCATCAACAAAAAGTTTACAAACAATAAATGCTGAAGCGGTTTCAGAGAACTGTGTACCCTCTAGCTGCTGGGGGGATGTAAACTGGTAACATCCAGTAGTGAGAACAGAATGGATGTGCGTTTAAACATAAAAATTGAGGTACTATGTGATCTTGCAGGCCCTTGGGTGGGCCTACCACCTGAGCAGATCAGATTCAAAAAGACACAGGCTGGAAATCCTGCACTGCAGGAACATTTACCACAGCCAAGACTTAGAAGAAACCGAAATATCCATCTACAGAACAATGCACAAAGAAGTTGCCCATGTACCCAATGGAATATTAGCCATAGAAAAGAATGAAACAGTGCCGTTTGCACCATCATAGAAGGACCTAACGATCATCACCCAACTTGAAGTAAGAAAGAAACCAAAAGACAGATATCATATGACATCACTTCTAGGTGTTACCTAAAAATTCATACCCAAGGACTTATTTCCAAGAGAAGGACACGCATGGACTAAGAAAACAAAATTATGTTTAACCAAATGGAAAGGTGTAAGGAATGGATGAATTAGGATATGGGGGTTAACAGACATGCACTAATACATATGAAATATATAATCACAAAATACCTATGGAATACCAAGAGAGGTCTACTCAACACTCTGTAATAACCTACATGGGAAAGGATCCAAAGATGAATAGATAGATACATAGACATAATAAACCGGATTCTGTACACCTAGAACAAGCACAACATTTTTATCTCATTTGCTCTGATAATAAATAAAAATTAAATTTAAAAAACACACAAGAAGTAAGGAGATATAAGCTCTTGGGGATTTGCCCTGGCACATTCTACTCTAATTTGCAGTCCACTAACACGATTTCCAGGACGGCTCTGTTGCCAAAAAACCCAGAGTTCGAAATGCAGAAATGCTGCCGACTTGTGGCCATTTCTCACAAGAGGAGTTTTAAGCCCACAGCTAATGGTCCCTTAACATTCACAAGGTCTCAGGCCTGTAAAGGACACCTGCCCTCAAAAAATATCCTGAGCTAGGGAATGGCCAAAAAAATTCAAAACAGGAAAATTTTTCAAGAAGATAGTATGAAGAGGTAAGCTTTACTCACTCTTTCTTTAAAAAAAGGAAAATGGATAAAAGCTCAACCTCAGGAATTATTAGACTCATGCAAATCTAATCTACAAAATGGTTTCAACTCACACCAGTCGACTGCCCATCAGCAAAACGTCTACAATCAATAAATGCTGAAGGGGTTTTAGAGAACTGTGTACCCTCTAGCTGCTGGTGAGATGTAAAGTGGTAACAGCCAATAATGAGAACAGAAAGGAGCTGCATGTAAAAGTAAAAATTCAGCTAACCAGTCGATCCAGCAGGCCCACCACTTGGTCTCTCACCTGAGAAGACCAGAATCGAGAAGACACAGGCTGCAACAGCTGCACTGCAGCCAGATTCACAATAGAGAAGACATGGAAGCAACCAAAATGTCCACCAACAGATTAATGGATAAAGAAGAAGTGGTCCATGTACACAATGGAATATTAGCCATGGAAACCAATGAAACACTGCTCTTTGAGGCACCATAGATGAGCCTAGAGATAATCACGGAACATGAGGTAAGTCGGAAAGCAAAAGACATATATCCTATGATATCACTTATAGGTGTTATCTAATAACTGACACAAATGAACATATTTCCACAGAGAAAGACACTCACAGACGTAGAAAACAAACTATGCTTATCTAAAAGGAAAGGTGGTGGGAATGGATAAATTAACATTAGGGTTACCATATGTATACAAATACATATTAAATACATGTAACAAAAAGACTGACCAAATAGCAAGGGAGGTCTACGGAACACTCTCTAGTACTTGACATGGGAAGACCAACTGTACATTAAGATATATATATAATGTGCAAGTGAACAAGATTGTGTACACCTTAGAAAAACAACATTCTAATCATTACCCCGATTACAAAAGTTAAAACAATGAACAAGAAATAATGAGACATAAACTTATGGGGGTCTTTCCTGGCACATTCCATTCAAATTTACAACCTAGGAAAATGACTTCCAGAAAGGCTCTGCTGCCCTAGTAACCAGTTTTGGTAATGGAGAAATGCTGCTGCCTTGTGGCCGTTTCCACAAGAGCAGCTTAAACCCAGTGCTAATGGTCACTAAATATCCACAATCACTGCAGGTCTGTAAATGACACCTGCCCTCAAAAAAAAAAATCCTGGGGACGAAAATCCACAGAAAATTCAAAAGAGGGCAACCTTTCAACAAGAGAATTTCAAGAAATATATTGTAATCACACTTTTTTCTTTCTTTCTTTTTTAACAGAAAAGAAAAAGTCCTGGAAAAATGACAAAATTTAGGAATTTTTAAAGACGTGCAAACTCAAATTACAGAAACCTATCAGCTCACACCAGTCAGAATGGCCATCAGCAAAAATGCTGCAAACAATAAATGCTGAAGGGATTATGGAGAAATGTGAACCCTCAATTCTAAGGGGGACGTGGTAAGAGCCACAAATGAAAACACAATGGAGATGCTTTGAAAAGGTAAACATTGAGCTACCAGTGAATCAAACATATCCACTGCTGGGCCTATCACCTGAGAAAATGAGAATCAAAAAGTCACAGGCTGGAAATCCTGCACTCCAGCAATATTTACCGTAGCCAAAACTTGGATGCAACGAAAATGTCCGTCAACAGAGGAATGCACAAAGAAGAAGTAGTCCATGTACACAATGGAATATTACTCCAATAAAAAATATAAATTAAATTTAAAAAACAAACATAAGTAAGGAGACATAAGCTTTTGGGAGTTTATCAGGGCACATTACACTCTAATTTATAACTGAGGAACACCACTGGCAGGAAGGTCTGTTTCCCTAGGTACCAGAGTGGGGAACGTAGAAAGGCTGCTGCTCTCTGGCCGTTATCAGCAACAGAAGCTTTAAAACCTGTGCTAATGATCACTTCATATGCACGAGTACTGCAGGGCTGTAAATGAAACCTGCCTTTAAAATGTCTTGAGGGAGGTAATGGCCAAAATATTTCAAAGTGTGGCACAAACTTTAAGAAAACAATTTGAAGAAGTAATCTGTAATCACAGTTTGAAAAAAAAAGGACATGCCTTAAACCTCAATTTCAATGGATTACGAGACGCATGCAGATCCAACGACAAAGAGATATCAGCTCACAGCAGTCAGAATAGCCATCAGCAAGAAAACTACGAACAGTAAATGCTGAAGGTGTTGCGGAGAAATGCATACCCTCAACTTTAAGTTGGATGTAACCTGGAAAGAGCCCCTAATGAGAACAGAATGGAGGTACCTTTAAAAGGTAAACATTGAGCTAGCATATGATCCAGGAGGCCCATTCTTGGACCTATAACATAAAAAATCAGAATTGGAAGGACACAGGCAGGCAAATCTGCATTGCAGCAGTATTACAAGAGCCGAGATATGGAAGGAACCACAAAGTCCATCAACAGATGGGTGGACAAAGAAGAACTGATACATGTACAGATGGAATATTTCCTAGGGAAATAAATGAAACATTGCCATTTGCAGCACCATGGATCAGTCTAGAAGTAATCACACAACTTGTAGTAACTAAGAAAGCGAAAGACACATATCCTGTGATATCACTTACAGGTGTTACCTAAAAATTTATACCAATGAAGATATTTCCACAGAGAAAGGCAATCACAGATTCATTAAACAAACTTATGGTTCACCAGATTGAAAGGTGTGAGGACTGGATACATTACGATATTGGGGTTATCAGAGATATACAAATACATGTGAAATACGTAATCACCAAAGACCTACGGAACACCAAGAGAAGAGTACTCAAGACTGTGCCATAACCTACATGGGAAAAGGATCTGAAGAAGAATACATATATGTATATGTGTAAAGGAAAAACATCTTGCACACCTAGAACAAACAAAACATTGTAATCAAATTTGTTGTGATAAAAAATAAAAATTAAATTAAAAAAAGAACAGGAAGTAATGAGACATAAATTTAAGGGGTTCTTTCCTGGCAAATTCCATTCTAATTTCCAACCTAAATGTTCACAATCATTGCAGGCCTGTAAATGACAGCTGCCCTCAAAAAAAATCCTCGGGCCGAATATTGACCAAAATATTCAAAAGAGGGCAACCTTCTAAAAAGACAATTTCAAGAGGTATATTGTACTCACACTTTTTTCATTCTTTTTTTTTTTTAAACAAAAGAAAATGGCCTGGAAAAATGCTGAACATTATTAATTATTAAAGACCAGCAAATCCAAATTACAAAAATTTATCAGCTCACACCAGTCAAAGTGGCCATCAGCAAAAGTTCTGGAAAGAATAGATGCCGATGGGGTTGTGGAGAAAGGCGTACCCTCGGTTCTTAGTGGGACGTGGTAAGAGCCACTAATGAAAATAAAATGGAGGTGCCTTGAAAAGATAAACATTGAGCTACCATTCAATCAAGCATACACACTGCTGGGCTTATCACCTGAGAAGATGAGAATCAAAAAGACACAGGCTGGCAATCCTGCCTTCCAGCAATATTTACCCTAGCCAACACTTGGACGCAATGAAAATGTCCATCAACAGAGGAATGAACAAAGAAGTGGTCCATGTACACAACTGAGTATTATTACAATAGAAAATATAAATTAAATTTAAAAAACAAACATAAGTATGGAGACATAAGCTTTTGGGGGTTTATCCGGGCACACTCCACTCTAATTTATAACTGAGGAACACCACTGGCATGAAGGTCTGTTTCCCTAGTTACCAGAGTCGGGAACGTGGAAATGCTGTCACACTCTTGCCGTTACCTGCAACAGCAGCTTTAAAACCTGTGCTAATGATCACTTCATATGCACAAGTACTGCAGGGCTGAATATGAAACTTGCCCTCAAAATGTCTTGAGGGAAATAATGGCCAAGAAATTTCAAAATGTGGCACATACTTCAAGAAAACAATTTGAAGAGGTAAGCTCTACTCACAGTTTGAAAAAAAAGGGACATGCCTTAAAGCTGAATTTCAACAGATTATTAGGCGCATGCAAATACAACCACAAAGAGGTATTAGCTCACACTAGTCAGAATAACCATCAGCAAGTAAACTACAAACACTAAATGCTCAAGGTGTTGTGCAGAAATGCATACCCTCCACTTTAAGTGGGACGTAACCTGGAAAGAGCCACTAATGAGAATAGAATGGTGGTGCCTTTAAAAGGTAAACACTGAGCTACCATATGATACAGCAGGCCCACTCATGGGCCTATAACATAAGAAGACAGAATTGGAAAGGCATAGTCAGGCAAATCTGCATTACAGCAGTATTACAATAGCCAAGACATGGAGGCAACCAAAAAGTCCATCAAGAGGTGAGTGGACAAAGAAGAACTGGCACATGTACAGATGGAATATTAGCTAGGGAATAAAATGAAAAAAATGCCATTTGCAGCACCATAGATGAGTCTAGAGGTAATCAGGCAAATTGTACTAAGTCAGAAAGCAAAAGTCACATATCCTATAATATCACTTATAGTTGTTAGCTAAAAATTGATACCAATGAAGATATTTCCACAGAGAAATGCAATCACAGATTCATTAAACAAACTTATGGTTCACCAAATGGAAATGTGTGAGGATTGGATACATTTGGATATTCGGGTTAACATAGATATAGAAACAAATGTGAAATATATAATCACCAAAGTCTTACTGAATACCAAGGGAAGACTACTCAACATTATGTCATAACCTACATGGGAAAACGACCTGAAGTTGCACAGATATATGTATATGTGTAAAAGAACCATATATTGCACAACTAGAACAAACAAAACATTTTAATCAAATTTGCTCTGATAAAAAAAATTAAAAATTAAATTAAAAAAAGAACAAGAAGTAATGAGACATAAACTTAAGGGTCTTTTTGCTGGCACATTGCATTCTAATTTACAACCAGAAGATGACTTCCATTAAGGCTCTGTCATCACTAATAAAGCAGCTTTATAAGCAATGTTGAAGGTAGCTTAAAAGAAATCTCACTAAATATTGATAGTAACAAGAAAACAAACAAAAGTAAAAATCTCACTGCAAAAGGCATACATAGAGTAAGGGTAGTAGATCAGACGCTTATTAAGCTTCTGTAAAGAATAAAAGACAACAGTAGTACGTTGTTTTTTAAATAGAGAGGGCCCAAATAAATCAGAAGTGAAAGAGATGAAGTTACAACAGACACCACAGAAATACAAAGTATCCTAAGATACACACCGGGTAACTCTGGGCTCAGACTGGACAGAGTCCACTCTGCATTCCCCTGTACATGAGTTACAGGAGCCTCAGGAACTGAGGGGAGGCACAAGATAGAAGATGTTAGGCATTAACATGACTGCATTCATGTTAAACGTGCCTGAACTACATTCACACGAGATGGTTTTGTCCTGTATGTACATCGGCACCTCTAGTCGGAACTGCAGATCTTTGGCTTCACCACCTCTACTGACAGCTTTACCTTCACCTGCTGTGGACAGTCTCCTATAGGATTTCCAGAACCACAAAGCATCGAAGATTCACAGGACCCAGAATCTGTGCGACCCCACTCAGAGTCTGAGTCTCAACTCCACTCAGAGACTCTGAGTCTCAACAGAGACTCAACTCTTGGAGGGCACACACAAAGTAGTGTGCACATCAGGACCCAGGGGAAGGAGCAGTGACCCCATAGGAGACTGACCAGACCTACCTGATAGTTTTAGATGGTCTCCTGCAGAGGTGGGGCGTGGCTATGGCTCACCATGGGGACAACAACAGTGACAGCAGAAGTTCTGGGAAATACTCCTTGGCATGATCCCTCCCAGAGTACGCCTTTAGCCCCACCAAGAGCAAGGTAGGCTCCAGTGCTAGGTCGCCTCAGGCCAAACAAGCAACAGGGCGGGAACCCAGCCCCATGCATCAGCAGACAAGTGGATTAAAGTTTTATTGATCTCTGCCCAACAGCAACACCCAGTTCTACCCACCACCAGTCCCTCCCATCAGGAAGCTTGCACAAGCCTCTAAGATAGACTCATCCACCAGAGGGCAGACAGCAGAAGCAAGAAGAACTACAATTCTGCAGCCTGTGGAAGGAGAACCACATACAGAGAAACATAGACAAAATGAAAAGGCAGAGGACTTTATACCAGATCAAGGAACAAGATAAAACCCCAGAAAAACAATGAAATGAGGTGGAGATAGGCAACCTTCTAGAAAAAGAATTCGGAATAATGATAGTGAAGATGATCCAAGACCTTGGAAAAAGAATGGAAGCAAAGATCAAGAAGATGCAAGAAATGCTTAACAAAGACCTAGAAGAATTAAGGAACAAACACCAAGAAGAATTAAAGAACAAACAAAAAGTGATGAACAATACAATAACTGAAATGAAAAATACACTAGAAGGAATCAGTAGCAGAATAACTGTGGCAGAAGAACAGATAAGTGACCTGGAAGACAGAAAGGTGGAAATCACTGCCATGGAACAGAATAAAGAAAAAGAATGGAAAAAAATGAAGACACCCTAAAAGACCTCTAGGACAACATTAAATGCAACAACATTCACATTATAGGGGTCCCAGAAGGAGAAGAGAGAGAGAAAGGACCTGAGAAAATATTTGAAGAGATTATAGTCGAAAACTTCCCTAGCATGGGAAAGGAAATAACCACCCAAGTCCAGGAAGTGCAGAGAGTCCCAGGCAGGATAAACCAAAGGAGAAAAATGCCAAGACTCATAGTAATCAAATTGACAAAAATTAAAGACAAAGAAAACTTATTGAAAGCAACAAGGGAATAATGACAAATAACATACAAGGGAACTCCCATAAGGTTAACAGCTGATTTCTCAGCAGAAACTCTAGAAGCCAGAAGGGAGTGGCATGATAAATATAAAGTGATGAAAGGGAAGAACCTACAACCAAGAGTACTCCACCCAGCAAGGATCTCATTCAGATTCGACTGAGAAATCCAAAGCTTTACAGACAAGCAAAAGTTAAGAGAATTCAGCACCACGAAACCAGCTCTACAACAAATGCTAAAGGAACCTCTCTAAGTGGGAAACACAAAAGAAGAAAAGGACCCACGAAGACAAACCCATAACAATTAAGAAAACAGTAACAGGAACATACATATCAACAATTACCTTAAACGTGAATGGATTAAATGATCCAACCAAAAGACACAGGCTCGCTGAATGGATACAAAACAAGACCCATATATATGCTGTCTACAAGAGACCCATTTCAGACCTAGGGACACATACAGACTGAAAGTGAGTGGATGGAAAAATATATTCCATGCAAATGAAAATCAAAAGAAAGCTGGAGTAGCAATACTCATATCAGATAAAATAGACTTTAAAATAAAGAATGTTACAAGAGACAAGGAAGGGCATTACATAATGATCAAAGGATCAATCCAAGAAGAAGATATAACAATTATAAATATATATGTTCCCAACATAGGAGCACCTCAATACATAAGGCAACTGCTAACGGCTATAAAAGAGGAAATCGACAGTAACACAATAATAGCAGGGGACTTTAACACCTCACTTACACCAATGGAGATCATCCAGACAGAAAATTAATAAGGAAACACAAGCTTTAAATGACACAATAGACCAGATAGATTTAATTGATATTTATAGGACATTCCATCCAAAAACAGCAGATTACACGTTCTTCTCAACTGCATACGGAACATTCTTGAGGATAGATCACATCTTGGGTCACAAATAAAGCCTCAGTAAATTTCAGAAAACTGAAATCATATCAAGCAGCTCTTGCAACAACAATGCTATAAGATTAGAAATCAATTACAGGGAAAAAATGTAAAAAACACAAACACATGGAGGCTAAACAATACGTTACTAAATAACCAAGAGATCACTGAAGAAATAAAAGAGGAAATTAAAAAACTACCTAGAGACAAATGACAACAAAAACACGACGATCCAAAACCTATGGGATGTAGCAAAAGCAGTTCTAAGAGGGAAGTTTATAGCAATACAAGCCTACCTCAAGAAACAAGAAAAATCTCAAATAAACAATCTAACCTTACACCTAGAGGAACTAGAGAAAGAAGAACAAAACCCAAAGTTAGTAGAAGGAAAGAAATCATAAAGATCAGAGCAGAAATAAATGAAATAGCAACAAAGAAAACAATAGTAAAGATCAATAAAACTAAAAGCTGGTTCTTTGAGAAGATAAACAAAAATGATAAGCCTTTAGCTAGACTCAAGAAAAAGAGGGAGAGGACTCAAATCAATAAAATTAGAAATGAAAAAGGAGAAGTTACAACAGACACCACAGAAATACAAAGCATCATAAGAGACTACTACAAGAAACTCTATGCCAATAAAATGGACAACCTGGAAGAAATGGACAAATTCTTAGAAAGGGATAACCTTCCAAGACTGAACCAGGAAGAAATAGAAGATATGAAGAAACCTATCACAAGCAATGAAATTGAAACTGTGATTAAAAATCTTCCAACAAACAAAAGCCCAGAACCAGATGGCATCACAAGTGAATTCTATCAAACATTTAGAGAAGAGCTAACACCCAACCTTCTCAAACTCTTCAAAAAAATTGCTGGGAAAGGAACACTCCCAAACTCATTCTATGAGGCCACCATCACCCTGATACCAAAACCAGACAAAGATACTACAAGGAAAGAAAATTATAGACCAATATCACTGATGTATATACATGTAAAAATCCTCAACAAAATACTAGCAAACAGAATCGAACAACACATTAAAAGGATCATACACCATGATCAAGTGGGGTTTATCCCAGGGATGAAAGGATTCTTCAATATACACAAATCAATCAATGTGATACACCATACTAACCAATTGTAGAATAAAAACCATATGATCATCTCAATAGATGCAGGAAAAGCTTTTGAGAAAATTCAACACCCATTTATGATACAAAACTCTCCAGAGTGTGGGCATAGAGGGAAACTACCTCAACATAATAAAGGCCATATGTGACAAACCCACAGCAAACATCATTCTCAATGGTGAAAAACTGAAACCATTTCCTCTAAGATCAGGAACAAGACAAGGATGTCCACTCTCACCACTATTATTCAACATAGTTTTGGAAGTCCTAGCCACAGCAATCAGAGAAGAAAAAGAAATAAAAGGAATACAAATTGGAAAAGAAGAAGTAAAATTGTCACTATTTGCAGATGACATGATACCATAGATAGAGAATCCTAAAGATGCCACCAGAAAACTACTAGAGCTAATCAATGAATTTGGTAAAGTGGCAGGATACAAAATTAATGCACAGAAATCTCTTGCATTCCTATACATTAAGAATGAAAGATCAGAAAGAGAAATTCAGGAAACAATCCCATTACCATTGCAACAAAAAGAATAAAATACCTAGCAATAAACCTACCTAAGGAAGTAAAAGACCTGTACTCAGAAAACTATAAGACACTGATGAAAGAAATCAAAGATGATATAAACAGATGGAGACATATACCATGTTCTTGGATTAGAAGAATCAATATTGTGAAAATGACTATATTACTCAAAGCAATCTGCAGATTCAATGCAATCCCTATCAAATTACTGGTGGCATTTTCTACAGAACTAGAACAAAAAATCTTAAAATTTGTAGGGAGACACAAAAGACCCCGGATAGCCAAAGCAGTCTTGAGGGAAATAAAAAGAGCTGGAGGAATCAGACTTCCAGAATTCAAACTATACTACAAAGCTACAGTAATCAAGATAATATGGTACTGACACTAAAACATAAATATAGATCAATAGAACAGGATAGAAAGCACAGAGATAAACCCACGTACCTATGGTTAACTAATCTATGGCAAAGGAGGCAAGGGTATACAATGGAGGAACTACAGTGTCTTCAGTAAGTGGTGCTGGGAAAACTGGACAGCTACATGTAAAAGAATGAAATTAGAACACTCCCTAACACCATACACAAAAATAAACTCAAAATGGATTCGAGACCTAAATGTAAGACTAGACACTATAAAACTCTTAGAGGAAAACATAAGCAGAACACTCTATGATATAAACCACAGCAAGATCCTTTTTGACCCACCTCCTAGAGAAATGGAAATAAAAACAAAAATAAAAAAATGGGACCTAATGAAATTTAAAATCTTTTGCACAGCAAAGGAAAACATAAACAAGACGAAAAGACAACCATCAGAATGGGAGAAAATATTTTCAAATGAAGCAAATGGCAAAGGATTAATCTGTAAAAAGCAGCTCATGGAGCTCAATATCACAAAAACAAACAACCCAATCCAAAAATAGGCAGAAGACCTAAATAGACATTTCTCCAAAGAAGATATACAGGTTGCCAACAAACACATGAAAGGATGCTGAGCATCACTAATCATTAGAGAAATGAAAATCAAAACTACAGTGAGGTATCACCTCACTCCAGTCAGAATGGCCATCATAAAAATATCTACAAACAATAAATGCTGGAGAAGCATTTAGTGGAGAAATGGGAACCCTGTTGCACTGTTGGTGGGAATGTAAATTGATATAGCCACTATGGAGAATGGTATGGAGGTTCCTTAAAAACTAAAAATAGAACTACCATAGGACGCAGCAATCCCACTACTGGATATTTACCCTGAGAAAACCATAATTCAAAGAGTCATGTACCACAATGTTCATTGTAGCTCTATTTACAATAGCCAGGACATGGAAGCAACCTAAGTGTCCATCGACAGATAAATAGATAAAGAAGATGTGGCACATATATACAATGGAATATCACTCAGCCATAAAAGGAAACGAAATTGAGTTATTTGTAGTGAGGTGGATGGACCTAGAGTCTGTCCTACGGAGTGAAGTAAGTCAGAAAGAGAAAAAGAAATACCGTATGCTAACACATATATATGGAATCTAAAAAAAAAAAGTTTATGAAGAACCTAGGGGCAGGAAAGGATTAAGGACACAGACGTAGAGAAAGGGCTTGAGGACATGGGGAGGGGGAAGGGTAAGCTGGGACAAAGTGAGAGAGTGGCATAGACATATATACACTACCGAATGTAAAATCGATAGCTACTGGGAAGCAGCCACATAGCACAGGGAGATCAGCTCAGTGCTTTGTGACCACCTAAAGGGGTGGGATAAGGGGGTGAAAGTGAGGTGCAAGAGGGAGGGGATATGGTGTTATATGTATACGTATAGCTGATTCACTTTTTTATACAGCAGAAACTAACACACAATTGTAAAGCAATTATACTCTAATAAAGATGTAAAAGAAAAAAAAAAGAAAGCCCAGAGATAAATCTACACACCTGTGGTCCACTAATCTATGACAAAGGAGTCAAGGATATACAATGGAGAAAAGACAGTCTCTTCAATAAGTGGTGCTGGGAAAAAATGGACAGCTACATGTCAAAAAATGAAATTAGAGCACTCCCTAACACCATACACAAAAATAAACTCAAAATGGATTAACGACCGAAATGTAAGATCGGACACTATAAAACTCTTAGAGGAAAACATAGGAAGAATACTCTTTGACATAAATCACAGCAAGGTCTTTTTTGATCCACCTCCTAGAGTAAAGGAATAAAAAACAAAAATAAACAAATGAGACCAAATGAAACTTAAAAGCTTTTGCAAAGCAAAGGAAACTACAAACAAGACGAAAAGACAACCCTCAGAATGGGAGAAAATATTTGCAAACGAATCAACGGACAAAGGAGTAATCTCCAATATATATAAACAGCTCATGCAGCTCAACAGTAAAAAAAAAAAAAAAAAAAAAACCACCAAAGAACCCAATCCAAAAATGGGCAGATGACCTAAATAGATATTTGTCCCAAGAAGACATACAGATGGCCAAGAAGCACATGAAAAGCTGCTCAACAACACTAATTATTAGAGAAATATAAACCAAAACTACAATGAGGTAGCATCTCACAGCAGTTAGAATTGGCATCATCAGAAAATCTACAAACAACAAATGCTGCAGAGGGTGTGGAGAAAAGGGAACCCTCCTGAACTATTTGTGGGAATGTAAATTGATACAATCACTATGGAGAACAGTATGGAGGTTCCTTAAAAAACTAAAAATAGAATTACCATATGACCCAGCAATCCCACTACTGGGCATATAAACAGAGAAAACCATAATTCAAAAAGACACATTCACCACAATGTTCATTGCAGCACTATTTACAATAGCCAGGTCATGGAAGCAACCTAAATGCCCATAGACAGACGAATGGATAAAGATGTGGTACATATATAAAATGGAATATTACTCAGCCATAAAGAGGAATGAAATTGAGTCATTTGCAGAGACGTGGATAGATCTAGAGACTGTCATACAGAGTGAAGTAAATCAGAAAGAGAAAAACAAATATCGTATATTCACGCATACATGTGGAACTTAGAAAAATGGTACAGATGAACCAGCTTGCAAGGCAGAAATAGAGACACAAATGTAGAGAACAAATGTATGGACACCAAGGGGGGAAAGTGGCAGGGTGGTGGTGGTGGTGGGATGAATTGGGAGACTGGGATTGACATATATACACTTATATGTATAAAATAGATAACCAATAAGAACCTGCTGTATAAAAAAATAAATAAAATTAAATTTAAAAATTTTAAAAATAAATAATATAAAAAAATAAAACAGAAAAAGAGTTCTTTCCTTCCCATAGACGTATTTATATGAATGAATTATTTCCATGCTTATATCTATAAATACAAAAAGAGGAATAAAACCTACCTTGAACCAAAAAAGAAAAAAAGAAAAAAAAAACAGAACCCACTAATCATACAGAGGAAAACCCTATCACGGCACTTGCTCCAGTGGTAAACAATTCTGAAGTTGGTCAGAGGTGGGGAATTGTCTCACATACAGCCAGCAGCCCCCCCGCAATGAGCGTTGTCATTGCAAAGCTGGGGGACTGTGAGGAGGCATCTCTGAGTAAACGTGAGCTGAGCCCCAGGCCAGCTGCTGCTGAACTTTTTCCACCCTTCCCAGGTAAAACACCTGAATGTGTGCAAGGACTTGAAAGCCTAGAGGAAGGGCCTTGGAGCAACACCAGCGACAGCACGCAGGCCGACTTGGTGCCTGCAGGCCAGGCAGGATGGTCCTGGCACCGGGCGCTCTTCTGGAAGCTTTCCATTTCCCTACCTGAGGTACCCGTCCTGTCCTGGTCCCCACTGCTTTTTTCCTTCCTCACCTCTGCCCGGGGAGAAATTGCAACGGCAGGTATGGGTGACACACCCTCTTCTTTAGCAGGTGGCAGCCCGGCAACTCCTGCAGAAAGTCCAGCAGAGCCCCACTCACACCGGGCCACCCACAAAGCCATGGCCCCTCACTCCCTCCCACCAGCCCAGCCCCGAGACTGCTGACGGGGCAGAGAATACGGCGTCAGGCACAGCTGCAGGTACTCTTGCTGCCTGGAGGGGTGTTTATATTGACCTCAACCCAGGCACACCTGGGGAGGGCTCGCCGGCCGGGTCAGGCTGCCCAGGTCAGCCAATCCTGGCCCCTCAGGGGCTCATAGTTGCAGAAAATGGGCCTTGCTGCACCGGCCAGCTCCAAGGAACAGGTGTAGGGTCCTGAGAGTCAGGAATGACAAGGGGCTGCAGCCCTGGCTTGTTTTCTAATCATTTTATCTGGTCCATGAGGGGGAGACAACTTCAAGAAGACCCTCTCCTAATGAGAGGAACCCAGGAGTCAGGGAGAGGAGGGGTGGTGGGTGGAGACAGAGGCCTGGTGCCCTGGCTGCAGTGGAAGTCTCTGGAAGACCAGGCGGAGGGAGGCAGCACAGAGTGAAGCCCAGGGTCACAGACCTGTCGGAGCTGCTGTTTGTTAGTTCAAGTCCTGCTCTGTGTCAGCTCTGACTGACAGGTGAGCTGGGAGTGCTCTGCAATGAGGACTATGTGCACGGTTCCTGTGTGCCCAGCCCTGCCGGGGTACCTGTCCAGGAGAGCTCCATATCCAGGGAGGGGCCTGACCACGAGAGCCCCGTGGGCTGCTGGGTACCTGCCCAGGTGAGCTCCATATCCTGGGAGGGCCCTGACCACGAGAGCCCCATGGGCTGCTGGGTACCTGCCCAGGTGAGCTCCATATCCTGGGAGGGTCCTGACCAAGAGAGCCCCGTGGGCTGCTCAGTACCTGCCCAGGTGAGCTCCATATACTGGGAGGACCCTGACCACGAGAGCCCCTTGGGCTTCTGGGTACCTGGTAAAGGACGTCAGCACAGTCAGTGAAGTCACCGAGGATATACATCCAGTAGTTCCTAATTCCTACACCTGCTGGTCATTCTACCATCCACCAGAACATGCTATTCTGTATTAGACTTCAATGATGCCTTCTTCTGTAGTCCATTAGTCCCAGAGTCACAAGAAATTTTGGCTTGTGAGTGGCAGGACTCAACATACAACAAAAACAATACTGCTGGGCCGTCCTACCCCAAGTGTTCAAAAATTCCCACACCATCTTTGGGGAAACTGTAGCAAAAAACCTAAAAGGTCTACCTCTGGAGAAGGGAACCCTCCTTCAATATGCAGATGACATTCTGATCGCCAGCCCTACTAAGGAGGCCTCTGAACTACCTAGCCAATAAAGGATAGAAGGTGTCCAAGAAAAAGGTTCAAATATCACAGACTAAGGTGACCTGCTTGGGCTTCATTCTCACAGAAGGTCGGCGAAACCCATCCCAGGAAATGGAAGAAGCCATTTGCAGCCTTACCCCTTCTAAAACTAGAAAACAGCTTAGGGGCTTCTGGGGAGGCCGTGGTTTGCTGCATCTGGATCCCTAACTACAGTCTAATAGCTGGGCCTCTATATGAAACACTGAAAGGAAAAGATGATGATCTTTTTGAATAGAATCCAGAAGCGGCCTTTCAAGAATGGAAAGAGCAGTTAATTCAGACCCTTGCCCTGGACCTCCCTAATTTAGCTAAACCCTTTGACCTTTACATTCCCGGTCGAAGGTGAATCGCCCTTGGAGTATTAGTGCAAAAACTGGGACCACTTGAAATGGAACAACGTAAGAATGCCCTCCAGGTAGGAGAAACTACGGTCACCAAGAGCTTGGCCAGCCGCCCCATCTGGCCAGGATACTGGGGGTATTTAAAAACCTGGAAATCAGCAGCCCACAAGGCCAGTTCCCTCCTAAGAGAAAAGGACCCCACTTGGTGATCCTAACCACCCACCATGCCCTGAAGTTGCAGGGATCACTCCGTGGGCACACTGACCTCGAGTGCGGAGGCCCTCCAACTCCAACCTCCAGAGAGACAACCTGGGGCAACGGGCCCCCATGACGACTCTTGTGACCATCACTTGACCTGCAGCTTCTCTCAGAAAACAACAAGAGGGTGCCCCAAAAGAGCAGACTACTGCTTGCAGGACTTACTGCACCCAGAGGGGAGCTAATAAGCTTGGTGGGGGAACCGTATATAACGCTGTCACCATAGAAAAGCCTACAGACACCGCGGTGACGGTGGCCAATGAGATGGGCTGGACTTCTAGCTACTTCAAAAGGCCGTTAACTCAGTGGCCGTCATGGTCCTGGATCATCACCGGCCCTGGACTGTCTGGGAGTTGACCAGGCAGGGCTCTGACACCTGGTGCTGTTTGTACGTTAATTCAGTGGCCTAATTGAAGAAAGCTCAGACTACTGGTCAGAGCATCTAGGCTGGCAGAAACCGTCAGCCTAAGGTGGCCGAACAAATGTGGGGCGGGGTAAAACCGGCCCTCCCAGCGTCTCTGCGCATCTCTTTCCTGGACCCTTAAAGGTCATTAGAATCTATAAAACTTCAAATGCTGGTGCTCAGGCAGACGAGCAGTGAGGGAGGAGGCCTGGGGGCAATCAACCTCACCTGGAGGCTGCTGGGGAGAAGTTCTGCCCCCACCCCCCGGGTAGGAGGACACCCAACTCAGCACGAAGCATTTACAGAAGAGGGGTGTGCACCCTCAGCCCCCCAAGAATGAGGAATGGGACTAAAGGCAGAGGAGGGGTTTGTCACTGGCAAAGCCCATTAAAAATTCCTGGGAGATAAATATAGAATCTGGGCAATAAAATAAAGTCTAACCTTTTTTTCCTTTGTGCTTTGTCTAATTTCACTTGCTCCTAGGGTTCCGCATGCAGAGGCCTCACACAAGGCACTTCAGACTCGATTTCCTAGTGCAAAATGGCTAGGCCGACACCTCAGCTCGCGGGGCTCTGTGCAGACTCTGCGACATAGAGCCTGAGCTCCAGCCAACCCGGCCCTCGAGAGCTCCGCCCCCTCCCTCCCACTGACGCTGACGGGATCCCTATACAGCAGCCCGGCCCACAGCCCGCGGGGGAGCGCACGCTCTCAGCCCTCCATTCTCTGATCAAAATATAGTTTTCCTTTGCTTCTGAATCAAACTCAGTCTCGTTCTGTTAGCTCCAATGACACTGGGCAGGGGGACACTTGGTGGGGCCCACTCTGGGGGATCAGTAACAGAAATTGACAACATTGTAACTTCAGTGAACAGGTGTGTGAGCCAAACTGTAATTAACATAGAGCAGTGTATAAGGCTCGTGTAAAATAAGATGTTTCTAACACTTCCATTTGATATTTCCATCACTTTATTATAAGAAAGTTCAGTGGAGGGGTTTGTCTTATTTGTCACGTCAACATTAGAGAAATGAAGTGATTTCTTTCCAAGGACGTACATCTGATAATCTTGGCTGAAGCTTCAATCTTGTTTTGAATGCTTTTCCATTGAAAATTACACCTCTCTTTCAGCTCCCCCATTTCTGAGAAGTATAAAATCTTATAATTTATTATTACCAAAGGGGAGAGGTGGGAGGAGAGATAAATTAGCAGTTTGGGATTAACACATACACACTGCTATGTATAAAATAGATCATCAACAAGTAACTACTGTATAGCACAGGGAACTACACTCAATATTTTGTAATAACCTATAAGGGGAAATAATCTGAAAAACAATAGATATCTATATCGACATCACCTATCAACGACAGATAAAATGTAACCTAAGGGAATCCGATGGTGAGCGCTTCTGACCCTGAAGACTCCAATCATCTAAAGTTCGGACTCTGTCTAATGCCCAAGGCCCTTAATGAACATACATGTACCCGTAGCTTAAAAATTCCTCAGTCTGGGGTTCGGGGAGACACTGATTTGGAAAAATCCCTCGTGTTCTCCTTACATGCACAGGACCCTTCCTACAGCTAAGGCATGCCTGTGACATCCAGAAGATGGTACACCGTTTGATTGGGCAGAGTTTGGAAAAGGCACCACACCTCCTCATCTCCTGGTAGTCGGGTTCACCCCTCCAGCCTCTTTCCTAACAATCTCCCTACATGGGGATGTCAGCACCTTCAACATCCTGTTGTGCACAGATTGGAATTTGTCCAGCGGATGAAGCGGAAGGAGAAGAAACAAGGAGAGACAAGCCCTAAGTGTTTGGACAGGCACATGCCCCTCTAATTTCCAATCAGGAAAACGAATTGACCAAAGGTGAAGACTGCCCACAAAAACAGAATAGGGCTTCAGGAAATCCCACTGTTTTGTGGCCAGTTCCAAAAACACAACTTGAAAAATGGAACTCATAGGCAATAAAATTCACGAAACTGCAAAGTTGAAAATATCTATCGTCAAAAAAGGTCTTGAGGTAAGTCACCGAAAAGGACATGTAGCAAGGGAGAATTGTAGGAAAGGGATTTGAAGAGGTAGAAAGGACTCGCCATTAAAGCACATGAAAAGGGGCTGAACATCGAAAACGATGCAGTTGGACAAAAAGAACGAAGGCGTTTTTTCTGAATATATTCAAGAAAAGGGAATACGCCCTTTTTAGCTAACCAAACAGGTGGGCATTGCAAATCAACACTACAAAGAGGTATCACTTCAAATCAGTCGGAAGGGCCATCCTCATAAAGTGTAAAAACAAGGACAGGGCGAGGAGAAAAGGGAGCCCTGTGAGGCTGGTAGTGGAAATGTAAATTGCAAACGGCCACTCTGCAGAAGTGTATGGTGTTTCCTAAAACATCTAAAAAACAGACCTACAGAGCATACGGCCCTTCCACTCATGGGCTTATATCTTGGGAAAACCAACCATCGACAGGACACAGGAACCCCAAAGCTTAGGTCTGCTCTGTTTACAAGAAACTCGACTTTGGTACACCTTAAATATCCCAGGAAAGAGAAAAATGGATAAAGAAGCTGTGGTACGTATGTACAATGGAATATCACTAAGCCATGAAATCAATGTCATAAGGCTAGTAGCAGCATAATGAGTGGATTTAGGTACGATGATTCTAAGTGAAATAAGTCACACAGAAAAAGAAACATCATAAGATATCACTTAGAGAGGGAAAGTAAAAATCGCTACACGTGAACTGAATTACAAAACAGAACAGAGTCACACGTTTAGAAAACACACTTATGGCTGCTGAAGGGGAAAAAAGAGGTGGGGGGTACCATAAAACAAGAGTTTGAAATTAGCACAGAAACCGTTCCATCAACCAAATATGCAATAAACAAGACCTACATATTGCTCAATGAACTGTACTCAACACTCTCTATTCACTGCAGAAGAATATATCTGACAAGTAAGCATCTTAAAAAGTATTTATTGATATCTCTCTGTAAGTGAATCAAGTGGGTGTAAAGCGGCATAAACACAGCAGTGAAAAGCAGCTAAACCCCATTATAAAAATAAATTACAAAAAAAAAAGAGAGTGAGAGAGAGAGAAATTCTTACAAAATGCGTTCAGGGGGATGTGATGCAACTTGGATTGAGCACATCTAGACCCACAGCTGGATGAGACATAAGGCTGGACACTCTTGGGGCTGAGAGGATTCTTGAGGTTGGGTGAGCAAATGCAGACCCTTGAAAGTAATACTGCATGGTATCCATTCCATGGGTCCCAAATCTCCAGGTTCACAGGAATCTTCCTACAGCTAAAACAAGTATGGGAAGCCTAGAGGATGGTACACAGTGTGATCGGGAAAGTTTTCTCAAACGCACCTCATTTCTGATCTGCTGGTGCTTGGGTTCGCCATTCCAGCCGCTTCACTAATAATCTCCACACTAGGAGAATCAGCACCTATAATCCCCTGTTTCGTACCGTTTGCAATTTGTCCAGAGGATGAACGGGAAGAGGGGGAACAAATGAGAGACTAGCTCTAGGTGTTGGGACAGGCACAGGTCACTCTATTTTTCCATCAGGAAGAAGAATGAACCACAGGCTCAGCCTGCCCCCCCGGAACCAGAATAGGGTCTGAAGCAATCCTGCGCTTTTGCGGCCAGCTCTCAAAAAAGCGAGTTGACAAATGGAGCTCAGGGGCACTGCAATTCACAAACCTGCAGAGTTATAAATGATAACTCTTGTCCACAAATATATTGAGGGAAGGCAACGAAGAGGATTTGAAAGCAAGGCAGAATTGCAGGAAACAGATTTCAGGAGGTAGGTGCGACTCGCCTTTAAAGCACATGAAAAGCGGCAAAACGTCGACAATGATGCCCTTGGCCAAAAAGGGCGTATGCGTTTTTTCCTGAATATATTCAGGAAAAAACGCATATGCCCTTTTTGGCCAACCAAGCAAGCCGGAAAGGCAAATCAGCACTACAAAGAAGTCTCGCTTGCCATCGGTCAAAAGGGCCATGCTGAAAAAAGTGTAAAAACCAGAAATGCAGGACAGGCCATGGAGACATGGGAGCCTTGCTACGCTGATGGGCGGGATGTTAATTGCCAGCAGCCACTCTGGAGAAGTGTACGGTGTGTCCTGAAACATGTAATAAACACAGCTTAGAGAGCATAGGGCACTTCCACTCATGGGCGTATACATTGGGAAAACTGCAAATCCACAAGACACAGGCACCCCGAAGTGTAGGGCTGCTCTGTTTACAAGAACCTCCACTTCGGTACACCTTAAATAGCCCAGGATAGAGAAAAATGGATAAAGAAGAGGGAGGGGCAAGATGGCGGAAGAGTAAGACGCGGAGATCACCTTCCTCCCCACAGATACATGAGAAATACATCTACACGTGGAACTGCTCCTACAGAACACCCACTGAACGCTGGCAGAAGACGTCAGACCTCCCAAAAGGCAAGAAAATCCCCACGTACTTGGGTAGGGCAAAAGAAAAAAGAAATAACAGAGACAAAAGAATAGGGACGGGACCTGTACCAGTGGGAGGGAGCTGTGAAGGAGGAAAGGTTTCCACACACTAGGAAGCCCCTTCTTGGGCAGAGACTGCGGGTAGCAGAGGGGGGAAGCTTCGGAGCCACGGAGGAGAGCGCACCCACATTGGTGCGGAGGGCAAAGCGGAGATTCCCGCACAGAGGAGCGGTGCCGACCAGCACTCACCAGCCCGAGAGGCTTGTCTGCTCAGCCGCCGGGGCGGGCGGGGCCTGGGAGCTGGGGCTCGGGCTTCGGTGCTAGCCGGGAGGGAGTCCGGGAAAAAGACTGCAGCTGCCAAAGAGGCAAGAGAATTTTTCTTGCCTCTTTGTTTCGCGGCGCGCAAGGAGAGGGGATTCAGAACGCCACCTAAACGAGCTCCAGAGACGGGCGCGAGCCGCGGCTATCAGCGCGGATCCCACAGCAACAGGGACGCAGAGGGAAAAACGGAGAGATTCCCGCACAGAGGCTCGGCGCCGAGCAGCACTCACCAGCCCGAGAGGCTTGTCTGCTCACCCGCCGGGGCGGGCGGGGTCTGGGAGCTGAGGCGCGGGCTTCAGTCGGATCCCAGGGAGAGGACTGGGGTTGGCTGCGGGAACACAGCCTGAAGGGTCTAGCGCACCACAACTAGCCGGGAGGGTGCACGAGAAAAAGTCTGCAGCTGCCGAAGAGGCAGGAGACTTTTTCTTGCCTCTTTGTTTCGCGGCGTGCAAGGAGAGGGGATTCAGAGCGCCACTTAAACGAACTCCAGAGACGGGCGCGAGCCGCGGCTATCAGCGCGGACCCCAGAGACGGGCATGGGATGCTAAGGCTGCTGCTGCCGCCACCAAACAGCCTGTGGGCGAGCACAGGTCATTCTCCACACCGCCCCTCCCGGGAGCCTGTGCAGCCCGCCACGGGGTCAGGCCAGGCTCCCGTAATCCGGGGACAACTTCCCCGGGAGAGCGCACGGCGCGCCTCAGGCTGCTGCAACGTCACGCCGGCTTCTGCCGCCGCAGGCTCGCCCCGCCTCCTCCGTACCGCTCCCTCCCCCCGGCCTGACTGAGCCAGAGCCCCCGAATCAGCTGCTCCTTTAACCCCGTTCTGTCTGGGCGGGGAACAGACGCCCTCAGGGGACCTACATGCAGAGGCGGGTCCAAATCCAAAGCTGAACCCCGGGAGCTGTACGAACAAAGAAGAGAAAGGGAAATCTCTCCCAGCAGCCTCAGAAGCAGCGGATTAAAGCTCCACAAACAACTTGATGTGCCTGCATCTGTTGAATACCTGAATAGACAACGAATCATCCCAAATTTAGGAGATGGACTTTGGGAGCAGGATATATTAACTTTTCCCCTTTTCCTTTTTTTTGTGAGTGTAGATGTGTATGCTTCTGGGTGAGATTTTGTCTGTATAGCTTTGCTCTCACCGTTAGTCCTAGGGTTAGGTCCGTCCGTTTTTTTTTTTTTTTTTTTGGCTTAAAATTTTTTTTTTCCCTAATAAATGTTTTCTTAATAATTTTTTCCTTATTTTCTATTTTTAAAAAATTTTTAATAAGTTTTTTCGTATTTTTTATTTTAAAAAATTAAAAAATTTTTTTTTCTTAATAAATTTTTTCTAAATAATTTTTTCTTATTTTTAGTATAAAAAATTAATAAATCTATTTTTAAAAATTAAAAAAATTTTTTTTTCTTAATAAATTTACTCTTAATAATTTTTTTCTTATTTTTTATTATAATTGCTTTATTTTATTTTATTTTATACTCTTTTTTTCTTTCTTTCCATTTTTTCTCCCTTTTATTCTGAGCCGTGTGGATGAAAGGCTCTTGGTGCTCCAGCCAGGCATCAGGGCTGTGCCTCTGAGGTGGGAGAGCCAACTTCAGGACACTGGTCCACAAGAGACCTCCCAGCTCCACGTAATACCAAACGGCGAAAATCTCTCACAGATCTCCATCTCAACATCAAGACCCAGCTTCACTCAACGACCAGCAAGCTACAGTGCTGGACACCCTATGCCAAACAACTAGCAAGAGAGGAACACAGCCCCATCCATTAACAGAGAGGCTGCCTAAAATCATAACCAGGCCACAGACACCCCAAAACACACCACCAGACGTGGACGAACCCACCAGAAAGACAACATCCAGCCTCATCCACCAGAACACAGGCACTAGTTCCCTCCACCAGGAAACCTACACAACCCACTGAACCAACCTTAGCCACTGGGGACAGATACCAAAAACAACGGGAACTACGAACCTGCAGCCTGTGAAAAGGAGACCCCAAACACAGTAAGATAAGCAAAATGAGAAGACAGAAAAACACACAGCAGATGAAGGAGCAGGGTCAAAACACACCAGACCTAACAAATGAAGAGGAAATAGGTAGTCTACCTGAAAAAGAATTCAGAATAATGATAGAAAGGATGATCCAAAGTCTTGGAAATAGAATAGACAAAATGCAAGAAACATTTAACAAGGACGTAGAAGAACTAAAGAGGAATCAAGAAACGATGACAAGCACAATAAATGAAATTAAAAATACTCTAGATGGGATCAATAGCAGAATAACTGAGGCAGAAGAACGGATAAGTGACCTGGAAGATAAAATGGTGGAAATAACTACTGCAGACCAGAATAAAGAAAAAAGAATGAAAAGAACTGAGGACAGTCTCAGAGACCTCTGGGACAACATTAAACGCACCAACATTCGAATTATAGGGGTCCCAGAAGAAGAAGAGAAAAAGAAAGGGACTGAGAAAATATTTGAAGAGATTATAGTTGAAAACTTCCCTAATATGGGAAAGGAAATAGTTAATCAAGTCCTGGAAGCACAGAGAGTCCCATACAGGATAAATCCAAGGAGAAACACACCAAGACACATATTAATCAAACTATCAAAAATTAAATATAAAGAAAACATATTAAAAGCAGCAAGGGAAAAACAACAGATAACACACAAGGGCATCCCCATAAGGTTAACAGCTGATCTTTCAGCAGAAACGCTGCAAGCCAGAAGGGAGTGGCAGGATATACTTAAAGTGATGAAGGAGAAAAACCTACAACCAAGATTACTCTACCCAGCAAGGATCTCATTCAGATTTGATGGAGAAATTAAAACCTTTACAGACAAGCAAAAGCTGAGAGAGTTCAGCACCACCAAACCAGCTTTACAACAAATGCTAAAGGAACTTCTCTAGGCAAGAAACACAAGAGAAGGAAAACACCTACAATAACAAACCCAAAACATTTAAGAAAATGGGAATAGGAACATACATATCGATAATTACCTTAAATGTAAATGGATTAAATGCTCCCACCAAAAGACACAGACTGGCTGAATGGATACAAAAACAAGACCCATATATATGCTGTCTACAAGAGACCCACTTCAGACCTAGAGACACATACAGACTGAAAGTGAGGGGATGGAAAAAGATATTCCATGCAAATGGAAATCAAAAGAAAGCTGGAGTAGCAATTCTCATATCAGACAAAATAGACTTTAAAATAAAGACAATTACAAGAGACAAAGACGGACACTATATAATGATCAAGGGATCGATCCAAGAGGAAGGTATAACAATTGTAAATATTTATGCACCCAACATAGGAGCACCTCAATATATAAGGCAAATACTAACGGCCATAAAAGGGGAAATCGACAGTAACACAATCATAGTAGGGGACTTTAACACCCCACTTTCACCAATGGACAGATCATCCAAAATGAAAATAAATAAGGAAACACAAGCTTTAAATGATACATTAAACAAGATGGACTTAATTGATATTTATAGGACATTCCACCCAAAAACAACAGAATACACATTTTTCTCAAGTGCTCATGGAACATTCTCCAGGATAGATCATATCTTGGGTCACAAATCAAGCCTTGGTAAATTTAAAAAAATTGAAATCGTATCAAGTATCTTTTCCGACCACAACGCTATGAGACTAGATATCAATTACAGGAAAAGATCTGTAAAAAATACAAACACATGGAGGCTACACAATACACTACTTAATAACGAAGTGATCACTGAAGAAATCAAAGGGGAAATCAAAAAATACCTAGAAACAAATGACAATGGAGACACGACGATCCAAAACCTATGGGATGCAGCAAAAGCAGTTCTAAGAGGGAAGTTTATAGCAATACAAGCCTACATCAAGAAACAGGAAACATCTCGAATAAACAACCTAACCTTGCACCTAAAGCAATTAGAGAAAGAAGAACAAAAAAACCCCAAAGCTAGCAGAAGGAAAGAAATCATAAAGATCAGATCAGAAATAAATGAAAAAGAAATGAAGGAAACAATAGCAAAAATCAATGAAACTAAAAGCTGGTTCTTTGAGAAGATAAACAAAATTGATAAACCATTAGCCAGACTCATCAAGAGAAAAAAGGAGAAGACTCAAATTAATAGAATTAGAAATGAAAAAGGAGAAGTAACCACTGACACTGCAGAAATACAAACGATCATAAGAGATTACTACAAGCAACTCTATGCTAATAAAATGGACAACCTGGAAGAAATGGACAGATTCTTAGAAATGCACAACCTGCCGAGACTGAACCAGGAAGAAATAGAAAATATGAACAGACCAATCACAAGCACTGAAATTGAAACTGTGATTAAAAATCTTCCAACACACAAAAGCCCAGGACCAGATGGCTTCACAGGCGAATTCTATCAAACATTTAGAGAAGAGCTAACACCTATCCTTCTCAAACTCTTCCAAAATATTGCAGAGGGAGGAACACTCCCCAACTCATTCTACGAGGCCACCATCACCCTGATACCAAAACCAGGCAAAGATGTCACAAAGAAAGAAAACTACAGGCCAATATCACTGATGAACATAGATGCAAAAATCCTCAACAAAATACTAGCAAACAGAATCCAACAGCACATTAAAAGGATCATACACCATGATCAAGTGGGGTTTATTCCAGGAATGCAAGGATTCTTCAATATACGCAAATCAATCAACGTGATACATCATATTAACAAATTGAAGGAGAAAAACCATATGATCATCTCAATAGATGCAGAGAAAGCTTTCGACAAAATTCAACACCCATTTATGATAAAAGTCCTGCAGAAAGTAGGCATAGAGGGAACTTTCCTCAACATAATAAAGGCCGTATATGACAAACCCACAGCCAACATTGTCCTCAATGGTGAAAAACTGAAACCATTTCCACTAAGATCAGGAACAAGACAAGGTTGCCCACTCTCACCACTATTATTCAACATAGTTTTGGAAGTGTTAGCCACAGCAATCAGAGAAGAAAAAGAAATAAAAGGAATCCAAATCGGAAAAGAAGAAGTAAAGCTGTCACTGTTTGCAGATGACATGATACTATACATAGAGAATCCAAAAGATGCTACCAGAAAACTACTAGAGCTAATCAATGAATTTGGTAAAGTAGCAGGATACAAAATTAATGCACAGAAATCTCTTGCATTCCTGTATACCAATGATGAAAAATCTGAAAGTGAAATTAAGAAAACACTCCCGTTTACCATTGCAACAAAAAGAATAAAATACCTAGGAATAAACCTACCTAAGGAGACAAAAGACCTGTATGCAGAAAATTATAGGACGCTGATGAAAGAAATTAAAGATGATACAAATAGATGGAGAGATATACCATGTTCTTGGATTGGAAGAATAAACATTGTGAAAATGACTCTGCTACCCAAAGCAATCTACAGATTCAATGCAATCCCTATCAAACTACCACTGGCATTTTTCACAGAACTAGAACAAAAAATTTCACAATTTGTATGGAAACACAAAAGACCCCGAATAGCCAAAGCAATCTTGAGAACGAAAAATGGAGCTGGAGGAATCAGGCTCCCTGACTTCAGACTATATTACAAAGCTACAGTAATCAAGACAGTTTGGTACTGGCACAAAAACAGAAATATAGATCAATGGAACAGGATAGAAAGCCCAGAGATAAGCCCACGCACATATGGTCACCTTATCTTTGATAAAGGAGGCAAGCATATACAGTGGAGAAAAGACAGCCTCTTCAATAAGTGGTGCTGGGAAAATTGGACAGATACATGTAAAAGTATGAAATTAGAACACTCCCTAACACCATACACAAAAATAAACTCAAAATGGATTAAAGACCTAAGTGTAAGGCCAGACACTATCAAACTCTTAGAGGAAAACATAGGCAGAACACTGTATGACATAAGTCACAGCAAGATCCTTTTTGACCCAGGTCCTAGAGAAATGGAAATAAAAACACAAATAAACAAATGGGACCTAATGAAACTTAAAAGCTTTTGCACAGCAAAGGAAACCATAAACAAGACCAAAAGACAACCCTCAGAATGGGAGAAAATATTTGCAAATGAAGCAACGGACAAAGGATTAATCTCCAAGATTTACAAGCAGCTCATGCAGCTCAATAACAAAAAAACAAACAACCCAATCCAAAAATGGGCAGAAGACCTAAATAGACATTTCTCCAAAGAAGAGATACAGATTGCCAACAGACACATGAAAGAATGCTCAACATCATTAATCATTAGAGAAATGCAAATCAAAACTACAATGACGTATCATCTCACACCGGTCAGAATGGCCATCATCAAAAAATCTAGAAACAATAAATGCTGGAGAGGGTGTGGAGAAAAGGGAACACTCTTGCACTGTTGGTGGGAATGTAAATTGATACAGCCACTATGGAGAACAGTATGGAGGTTCCTTAAAAAACTAAAAATAGAACTACCATATGACCCAGCAATCCCACTACTGGGCATATACCCTGAGAAAACCATAATTCAGAAAGAGTCATGTACCAAAATATTCATTGCAGCTCTGTTTACAATAGCCAGGACATGGAAGCAACCTAGGTGTCCATCATCGGATGAATGGATAAAGAAGATGTGGCACATATATACAATGGAATATTACTCAACCATAAAAAGAAATGAAATGGAGGTGTTTGTAATGAGGTGGATGGAGTTAGAGTCTGTCATACAGAGTGAAGTAAGTCAGAAAGAGAAAAACAAATACAGTATGCTAACACATATATATGGAATCTAAGGGAAAAAAAAAAAAAAAGAGGTCATGAAGAACCTAGTGGTAAGATGGGAATAAAGACACAGACCTACTAGAGAATGGACTTGAGGATATGGGGAGGGGGAGGGGTGAGATGTGACAGGGTGAGAGAGTGTCATGGACATATATACACTACCAAATGTAAAATAGACAACTAGTGGGAAGCAGCCGCATAGCACAGGGAGATCAGCTCGGTGCTTTGTGACCACCTAGAGGGGTGGGATAGGGAGGGTGGGAGGGAGGGAGATGCAAGAGGGAAGAGATATGGCAACATATGTATATGTGTAACTGATTCACTTTGTTGTAAAGCAGAAGCTAGCACACCATTGTAAAGCAATTATACTTCAATAAAGATGTTAAAAAAAAATGGATAAAGAAGTTGTGGTACTTATGCACAATGGAATATCACTCAGCCATGAAATCAATGTCATAAGGCGAGTAGCAGCCAGTATGATGAGTTTATTTAGGTACGATGACTCTAAGTGAAATAAGTCACACAGAAAAAGACACTTATCCTAAGATATCACTTAGAGAGGGAATGTCAAAATCGCTACCCTTGAACTGAATTACAAGACAGAACAGAGTCACACGTTTAGAAAACACACTATGGCTGCTTAACGGGAAAGGTCAGGTGGGGTGATGCATAAAACAAGGGTTTGAAATTAGCTCAGATACCGTTCCATAAGCCAAATATGTAATGGACAAGACGTACACCCTGCTCAGTGAAATGGACTCAACACCACCTATTCACCGCACAAGAATATATCTGACTAGTAAGAATCTTAAAACCTATGTATTGCTATCTCTCTGGAAGTGAATCAAGAGGGTGTAAAGCGGCATAAACACAGCAGTGAAAAGCAGCTAATACCCATTATCAAAATAAATTACTTTAAAAAAAACCATAAAACAAAGAGAGTGAAAGAGAGAGAAATTCTTACAAAATCCATTCAGGGGCTCTGATGCAACCTGGATTGACCATATCTAGACCCACAGCTGGATGAGACATAAGGCTGGACACTCTTGGGGCTGAGAGGATTGGTGAGGTTGGGTGAGCAAACGCAGACCCTTTAAAGTAATACTGCGTGGTACCCATCCCATGGGTCCCAAATCTCCAGGTTCAAGGGCATCTGCCCACATCGAAAATATGCCTGGGTAACCCAGAAGATGGTACACCGTGTGATCGGGAAAGGTTTCTAAAACGCACCTCATTTCACCTCTCCTTGTGCTCGGGTTCGCCATTCCAGCCGCTTTACTAACAATCTCCCTACGTGGAGAATCAGCACCGTTAACCTCCTGTTTCGTACAGGTTGCAATTTGTCCTGAGGATGAACGGGAAGAGGGGGAACCAATGAGAGACTAGCTCTAGGTGTTGGGACAGGCACAGGTCACTCTATTTTTCCATCAGGAAGAAGAATGAACCACAGGCTCAGCCTGCACCCCCGGAATCAGAATAGGGTCTGAAGCAATCCTGCGCTTTTGCGGCCAGCTCCCAAAAAAGCGAGTTGACAAATGGAGCTCAGGGGCACTGCAATTCACAAAACTGCAGAGTTATAAATGATAACTCTCGTCCACAAATATATTGAGGGTAGGCAACGAAGAGGATTTGAAAGCAAGGCAGAATTGCAGGAAACAGATTTCAGGAGGTAGATGCGACTCGCCTTTAAAGCACATGAAAAGCGGCAAAACGTCGACAATGATGCCCTTGGCCAAAAAGGGCGTATGCGTTTTTTCCTGAATATATTCAGGAAAAAACGCATACGCCCTTTTTGGCCAACCAAGCAAGCCGGAAAGGCAAATCAGCACTACAAAGAAGTCTCGCTTGCCATCGGTCAAAAGGGCCATGCTGAAAAAAGTGTAAAAACCAGAAATGCAGGACAGGCCATGGAGACATGGGAGCCTTGCTACGCTGATGGGCGGGCTGTAAATTGCCAACAGCCACTCTGGAGAAGTGTACGGTGTGTCCTGAAACATGTAATAAACACAGCTTAGAGAGCATAGGGCACTTCCACTCATGGGCGTATACATTGGGAAAACTGAAAATCCACAAGACACAGGCACCCCGAAGTGTAGGGCTGCTCTGTTTACAAGAACCTCCACTTCGGTACACCTTAAATAGCCCAGGATAGAGAAAAATGGATAAAGAAGTTGTGGTACTTATGCACAATGGAATATCACTCAGCCATGAAATCAATGTCATAAGGCGAGTAGCAGCCAGTATGATGAGTTGATTTAGGTACGATGACTCTAAGTGAAATAAGTCACACAGAAAAAGACACTTATCCTAAGATATCACTTATAGAGGGAATGTCAAAATCGCTACCCTTGAACTGAATTACAAGACAGAACAGAGTCACACGTTTAGAAAACAAACTATGGTTGCTTAACGGGAAAGGTCAGGTGGGGTGATGCATAAAACAAGGTTTTGAAATTAGCTCAGATACCGTTCCACAAGCCAAATATGTAACAGACAAGACCTACTCCCTGCTCAGTGAAATGGACTCAACACCCCCTATTCACCGCAAAAGAATATATCTGACCAGTAAGAATCTTGAAACCTATGTATTGATATCTCTCTGGAAGTGAATCAAGAGGGTGTAAAGCGGCATAAACACAGCAGTGAAAAGCAGCTAAACCCCATTATAAAAATAAATTACTTTAAAAAATCCCATAAAACAAAGACAGTGAAAGAGAGAGAAATTCTTACAAAATCCATTCAGGGGCTCTGATGCAACCTGGATTGACCATATCTAGACCCACAGCTGGATGAGACCTAAGGCTGGACACTCTTGGGGCTGAGAGGATTGGTGAGGTTGGGTGAGCAAACGCAGACCCTTTAAAGTAATACTGCGTGGTACCCATCCCATGGGTCCCAAATCTCCAGGTTCAAGGGCATCTTCCCACATCGAAAACATGCCTGGGAAACCCAGAAGATGGTACACTGTGTGATCGGGAAAGGTTTCTAAAACGCACCTCATTTCTCCTCTCCTTGTGCTCGGGTTCGCCATTCCAGCCGCTTTACTAACAATCTCCCTACGTGGAGAATCAGCACCGTTAACCTCCTGTTTCGTACAGGTTGCAATTTGTCCTGAGGATGAACGGGAAGAGGGGGAACCAATGAGAGACTAGCTCTAGGTGTTGGGACAGGCACAGGTCACTCTATTTTTCCGTCAGGAAGAAGAATGAACCACAGGCTCAGCCTGCCCCCCCGGAACCAGAATAGGGTCTGAAGCAATCCTGCGCTTTTGCGGCCAGCTCCCAAAAAAGCGAGTTGACAAATGGAGCTCAGGGGCACTGCAATTCACAAACCTGCAGAGTTATAAATGATAACTCTTGTCCACAAATATATTGAGGGAAGGCAACGAAGAGGATTTGAAAGCAAGGCAGAATTGCAGGAAACAGATTTCAGGAGGTAGATGCGACTCGCCTTTAAAGCACATGAAAAGCGGCAAAACGTCGACAATGATGCCCTTGGCCAAAAAGGGCGTATGCGTTTTTTCCTGAATATATTCAGGAAAAAACGCATACGCCCTTTTTGGCCAACCAAGCAAGCCGGAAAGGCAAATCAGCACTACAAAGAAGTCTCGCTTGCCATCGGTCAAAAGGGCCATGCTGAAACAAGTGTAAAAACCAGAAATGCAGGACAGGCCATGGAGACATGGGAGCCTTGCTACGCTGATGGGCGGGATGGAAATTGCCAACAGCCACTCTGGAGAAGTGTACGGTGTGTCCTGAAACATGTAATAAACACAGCTTAGAGAGCATAGGGCACTTCCACTCATGGGCGTATACATTGGGAAAACTGAAAATCCACAAGACACAGGCACCCCGAAGTGTAGGGCTGCTCTGTTTACAAGAACCTCCACTTCGGTACACCTTAAATAGCCCAGGATAGAGAAAAATGGATAAAGAAGTTGTGGTACTTATGCACAATGGAATATCACTCAGCCAGGAAATCAATGTCATAAGGCGAGTAGCAGCCAGTATGATGAGTTTATTTAGGTACGATGACTCTAAGTGAAATAAATCACACAGAAAAAGACACTTATCCTAAGATATCATTTAGAGAGGGAATGTCAAAATCGCTACCCTTGAACTGAATTACAAGACAGAACAGAGTCACACGTTTAGAAAACACACTATGGCTGCTTAACGGGAAAGGTCAGGTGGGGTGATGCATAAAACAAGGGTTTGAAATTAGCTCAGATACCGTTCCATAAGCCAAATATGTAATGGACAAGACCTACTCCCTGCTCAGTGAAATGGACTCAACACCCCCTATTCACCGCAAAAGAATATATCTGACCAGTAAGAATCTTGAAACCTATGTATTGATATCTCTCTGGAAGTGAATCAAGAGGGTGTAAAGCGGCATAAACACAGCAGTGAAAAGCAGCTAAACCCCATTATAAAAATAAATTACTTTAAAAAAACCCATAAAACAAAGACAGTGAAAGAGAGAGAAATTCTTACAAAATCCATTCAGGGGCTCTGATGCAACCTGGATTGACCATATCTAGACCCACAGCTGGATGAGACATAAGGCTGGATACTCTTGGGGCTGAGAGGATTGGTGAGGTTGGGTGAGCAAACGCAGACCCTTTAAGGTAATACTGCGTGGTACCCATCCCACGGGTCCCAAATCTCCAGGTTCAAGGGCATCTTCCTACATCGAAAACATGCCTGGGAAACCCAGAAGATGGTACACCGTGTGATCGGGAAACGTTTCTAAAACGCACCTCATTTCTCCTCTCCTTGTGCTCGGGTTCGCCATTCCAGCCGCTTTACTAACAATCTCCCTACGTGGAGAATCAGCACCGTTAACCTCCTGTTTCGTACAGGTTGCAATTTGTCCTGAGGATGAACGGGAAGAGGGGGAACCAATGAGAGACTAGCTCTAGGTGTTGGGACAGGCACAGTTCACTCTATTTTTCCATCAGGAAGAAGAATGAACCACAGGCTCAGCCTGCCCCCCCGGAACCAGAATAGGGTCTGAAGCAATCCTGCGCTTTTGCGGCCAGCTCCCAAAAAAGCGAGTTGACAAATGGAGCTCAGGGGCACTGCAATTCACAAACCTGCAGAGTTATAAATGATAACTCTTGTCCACAAATATATTGAGGGAAGGCAACGAAGAGGATTTGAAAGCAAGGCAGAATTGCAGGAAACAGATTTCAGGAGGTAGATGCGACTCGCCTTTAAAGCACATGAAAAGCGGCAAAACGTCGACAATGATACCCTTGGCCAAAAAGGGCGTATGCGTTTTTTCCTGAATATATTCAGGAAAAAACGCATACGCCCTTTTTGGCCAACCAAGCAAGCCGGAAAGGCAAATCAGCACTACAAAGAAGTCTCGCTTGCCATCGGTCAAAAGGGCCATGCTGAAAAAAGTGTAAAAACCAGAAATGCAGGACAGGCCATGGAGACATGGGAGCCTTGCTACGCTGATGGGCGGGATGTAAATTGCCAACAGCCACTCTGGAGAAGTGTACGGTGTGTCCTGAAACATGTAATAAACACAGCTTAGAGAGCATAGGGCACTTCCACTCATGGGCGTATACATTGGGAAAACTGAAAATCCACAAGACACAGGCACCTCAAAGTGTAGGGCTGCTCTGTTTACAAGAACCTCCACTTTGGTACACCTTAAATAGCCCAGGATAGAGAAAAATGGATAAAGAAGTTGTGGTACTTATGCACAATGGAATATCACTCAGCCATGAAATCAATGTCATAAGGCGAGTAGCAGCCAGTACATTGAATGGATTTAGGTACGATGACTCTAAGTGAAATAAGTCACACAGAAAAAGACACTTATCCTACGATATCACTTATAGACGAATGTCAAAATCGCTACCCTTGAACTGAATTACAAGACAGAACAGAGTCACACGTTTAGAAAACACACTATGGCTGCTTAACGGGAAAGGTCAGGTGGGGTGATGCATAAAACAAGGGTTTGAAATTAGCTCAGATACCGTTCCATAAGCCAAATATGTAATGGACAAGACCTACTCCCTGCTCAGTGAAATGGACTCAACACCCTCTATTCACCGCACAAGAATATATCTGACTAGTAAGAATCTTAAAACCTATGTATTGATAGCTCTCTGGAAGTGAATCAAGAGGGTGTAAAGCGGCATAAATACAGCAGTGAAAAGCAGCTAAACCCCATTACCAAAATAAATTACTTAGAAAAACCCATAAAACAAAGACAGTGAAAGAGAGAGAAATTCTTACAAAATCCATTCTGGGGCTCTGATGCAACCTGGATTGACCATATGTAGACCCACAGCTGGATGAGACCTAAGGCTGGACACTCTTGGGGCTGAGAGGATTGGTGAGGTTGGGTGAGCAAACGCAGACCCTTTAAAGTAATACTGCGTGGTACCCATCCCATGGGTCCCAAATCTCCAGGTTCAAGGGAATCTTCCCACATCGAAAATATGCCTGGGAAACCCAGAAGATGGTACACCGTGTGATCGGGATAGGTTTCTAAAACGCACTTCATTTCTCCTCTCCTTGTGCTCGGGTTCGCCATTCCAGCCGCTTTACTAACAATCTCCCTACGTGGAGAATCATCACCGTTAACCTCCTGTTTCGTACAGGTTGCAATTTGTCCTGAGGATGAACGGGAAGAGGGGGAACCAATGAGAGACTAGCTCTAGGTGTTGGGACAGGCACAGGTCACTCTATTTTTCCATCAGGAAGAAGAATGAACCACAGGCTCAGCCTGCCCCCCCGGAACCAGAATAGGGTCTGAAGCAATCCTGCGCTTTTGCGGCCAGCTCCCAAAAAAGCGAGTTGACAAATGGAGCTCAGGGGCACTGCAATTCACAAAACTGCAGAGTTATAAATGATAACTCTCGTCCACAAATATATTGAGGGAAGGCAACGAAGAGGATTTGAAAGCAAGGCAGAATTGCAGGAAACAGATTTCAGGAGGTAGATGCGACTCGCCTTTAAAGCACATGAAAAGCGGCAAAACGTCGACAATGATGCCCTTGGCCAAAAAGGGCGTATGCGTTTTTTTCCTGAATATATTCAGGAAAAAACGCATACGCCGTTTTTGGCCAACCAAGCAAGCTGGAAAGGCAAATCAGCACTACAAAGAAGTCTCGCTTGCCATCGGTCAAAAGGGCCATGCTGAAAAAAGTGTAAAAACCAGAAATGCAGGACAGGCCATGGAGACATGGGAGCCTTGCTACGCTGATGGGCGGGATGTAAATTGCCAACAGCCACTCTGGAGAAGTGTACGGTGTGTCCTGAAACATGTAATAAACACAGCTTAGAGAGCATAGGGCACTTCCACTCATGGGCGTATACATTGGGAAAACTGAAAATCCACAAGACACAGGCACCTCAAAGTGTAGGGCTGCTCTGTTTACAAGAACCTCCACTTTGGTACACCTTAAATAGCCCAGGATAGAGAAAAATGGATAAAGAAGTTGTGGTACTTATGCACAATGGAATATCACTCAGCCATGAAATCAATGTCATAAGGCGAGTAGCAGCCAGTATGATGAGTTTATTTAGGTACGATGACTCTAAGTGAAATAAGTCACACAGAAAAAGACACTTATCCTAAGATATCACTTATAGAGGGAATGTCAAAATCGCTACCCTTGAACTGAATTACAAGACAGAACAGAGTCACACGTTTAGAAAACACACTATGGCTGCTTAACGGGAAAGCCGAGGTGGGGCGATGCATAAAACAAGGGTTTGAAATTAGCTCAGATACCGTTCCACAAGCCAAATATGTAACAGACAAGACCTACTCCCTGCTCAGTGAACTGGACTCAACACCCCCTATTCACCGCCCAAGAATATATCTGACTAGGAAGAGTCGTAAAACCTATGTATTGATCTCTCTCTGGAAGTGAATCAAGAGGGTGTAAAGCGGCATAAACACAGCAGGGAAAGGCAGCTAAACCCCATTATAAAACTAGATTACTTCAAAAAAAAACCCATAAAACAAAGACAGTGAAAGACAGAGAAATTCTTACAAAATCCGTTCAGGGGCTCTGATGCAACCTGGATTGACCATATCTAGACCCACAGCTGGATGAGACATAAGGCTGGACACTCTTGGGGCTGAGAGGATTGGTGAGGTTGGGTGAGCAAACGCAGACCCTTTAAAGTAATACTGCGTGGTACCCATGCCATGGGTCCCAAATCTCCAGGTTCAAGGGCATCTTCCTCCATCGAAAACATGCCTGGGAAACCCAGAAGATGGTACACCGTGTGATCGGGAAAGGTTTCTAAAACGCACCTCATTTCTCCTCTCCTTGTGCTCGGGTTCGCCATTCCAGCCGCTTCACTAACAATCTCCCTACGTGGAGAATCAGCACCGTTGACCTCCTGTTTCGTACAGGTCGCAATTTGTCCCGAGGATGAACGGGAAGAGGGGGAACCAATGAGAGACTAGCTCTAGGTGTTGGGACAGGCACAGGTCACTCTATTTTCCCATCAGGAAGAAGAATGAACCACAGGCTCAGCCTGCCCCCCGGAACCAGAATAGGGCCTGAAGCAATCCTGCGCTTTTGCGGCCGGCTCCCAAAAAAGCGAGTTGACAAATGGAGCTCAGGGGCACTGCAATTCACAAACCTGCAGAGTTATAAATGATAACTCTCGTCCACAAATATATTGAGGGAAGGCAACGAAGAGGATTTGAAAGCAAGGCAGAATTGCAGGAAACCGATTTCAGGAGGTAGATTCGACTCGCCTCGAAAGCACATGAAAAGCGGCAAAGCGTTGACAATGATGCCCTTGGCCAAAAAGGGCGTATGCGTTTTTTCCTGAATATATTCAGGAAAAAACGCATACGCCCTTTTTGGCCAACCAAGCAAGCCGGAAAGGCAAATCTGCGCTACAAAGAAGTCTCGCTTGCCAGCGGTCAAAAGGGCCATGCTGAAAAAAGTGTAAAAACCAGAAATGCAGGACAGGCCATGCAGACATGGGAGCCTTGCTACGCTGATGGGCGGGGTGGAAATGGCCAACAGCCACTCTGGAGAAGTGTACGCTGCGTCCTGAAACATGGAATAAACACAGCTTAGAGAGCATAGGGCACTTCCACTCATGGGCGTAGAAATCGGGAAACCTAAAAATCAACAAGACACAGGCACCCCAAAGTTTAGGGCTGCTCTGTTTCCAAGAACCTCCACTTCGGTACACCTTAAATATCCCAGGAAAGAGAAAAATGGATAAAGAAGTTGTGGTACTTATGCACAATGGAATATCACTCAGCCAAGAAATCAGTGTCATAAGGCTAGTAGCAGCATGATGAGTGGATTTAGGGACGATGACTCTAAGTGAAGTAAGTCACACAGAAAAGGAAACTTATCCTAAGTTATCACTTGTAGAGGGAATGTCAAAATCGCTACACCTGAACTGAATTCCAAAACAGAACAGAGTCACACATTTACAAAACACACTATGGCTGCTTAACGGGAAAGCCGAGGTGGGGCGATGCATAAAACAAGGGTTTGAAATTAGCTCAGATACCGTTCCACAAGCCAAATATGTAACAGACAAGACCTACTCCCTGCTCAGTGAACTGGACTCAACACCCCCTATTCACCGCCCAAGAATATATCTGACTAGGAAGAGTCGTAAAACCTATGTATTGATCTCTCTCTGGAAGTGAATCAAGAGGGTGTAAAGCGGCATAAACACAGCAGGGAAAGGCAGCTAAACCCCATTATAAAACTAGATTACTTCAAAAAAAAACCCATAAAACAAAGACAGTGAAAGAGAGAGAAATTCTTACAAAATCCGTTCAGGGGCTCTGATGCAACCTGGATTGACCATATCTAGACCCACAGCTGGATGAGACATAAGGCTGGACACTCTTGGGGCTGAGAGGATTGGTGAGGTTGGGTGAGCAAACGCAGACCCTTTAAAGTAATACTGCGTGGTACCCATGCCATGGGTCCCAAATCTCCAGGTTCAAGGGCATCTTCCTCCATCGAAAACATGCCTGGGAAACCCAGAAGATGGTACACCGTGTGATCGGGAAAGGTTTCTAAAACGCACCTCATTTCTCCTCTCCTTGTGCTCGGGTTCGCCATTCCAGCCGCTTCACTAACAATCTCCCTACGTGGAGAATCAGCACCGTTGACCTCCTGTTTCGTACAGGTCGCAATTTGTCCCGAGGATGAACGGGAAGAGGGGGAACCAATGAGAGACTAGCTCTAGGTGTTGGGACAGGCACAGGTCACTCTATTTTCCCATCAGGAAGAAGAATGAACCACAGGCTCAGCCTGCCCCCCGGAACCAGAATAGGGCCTGAAGCAATCCTGCGCTTTTGCGGCCAGCTCCCAAAAAAGCGAGTTGACAAATGGAGCTCAGGGGCACTGCAATTCACAAACCTGCAGAGTTATAAATGATAACTCTCGTCCACAAATATATTGAGGGAAGGCAACGAAGAGGATTTGAAAGCAAGGCAGAATTGCAGGAAACCGATTTCAGGAGGTAGATTCGACTCGCCTTGAAAGCACATGAAAAGCGGCAAAGCGTTGACAATGATGCCCTTGGCCAAAAAGGGCGTATGCGTTTTTTCCTGAATATATTCAGGAAAAAACGCATACGCCCTTTTTGGCCAACCAAGCAAGCCGGAAAGGCAAATCGGCGCTACAAAGAAGTCTCGCTTGCCAGCGGTCAAAAGGGCCATGCTGAAAAAAGTGTAAAAACCAGAAATGCAGGACAGGCCATGGAGACATGGGAGCCTTGCTACGCTGATGGGCGGGGTGGAAATGGCCAACAGCCACTCTGGAGAAGTGTACGCTGCGTCCTGAAACATGGAATAAACACAGCTTAGAGAGCATAGGGCACTTCCACTCATGGGCGTAGAAATCGGGAAACCTAAAAATCAACAAGACACAGGCACCCCAAAGTTTAGGGCTGCTCTGTTTCCAAGAACCTCCACTTCGGTACACCTTAAATATCCCAGGAAAGAGAAAAATGGATAAAGAAGTTGTGGTACTTATGCACAATGGAATATCACTCAGCCATGAAATCAGTGTCATAAGGCTAGTAGCAGCATGATGAGTGGATTTAGGGACGATGACTCTAAGTGAAGTAAGTCACACAGAAAAGGAAACTTATCCTAAGTTATCACTTGTAGAGGGAATGTCAAAATCGCTACACCTGAACTGAATTCCAAAACAGAACAGAGTCACACATTTAGAAAACACACTATGGCTGCTTAACGGGAAAGCCGAGGTGGGGCGATGCATAAAACAAGGGTTTGAAATTAGCTCAGATACCGTTCCACAAGCCAAATATGTAACAGACAAGACCTACTCCCTGCTCAGTGAACTGGACTCAACACCCCCTATTCACCGCCCAAGAATATATCTGACTAGGAAGAGTCGTAAAACCTATGTATTGATCTCTCTCTGGAAGTGAATCAAGAGGGTGTAAAGCGGCATAAACACAGCAGGGAAAGGCAGCTAAACCCCATTATAAAACTAGATTACTTCAAAAAAAAACCCATAAAACAAAGACAGTGAAAGAGAGAGAAATTCTTACAAAATCCGTTCAGGGGCTCTGATGCAACCTGGATTGACCATATCTAGACCCACAGCTGGATGAGACATAAGGCTGGACACTCTTGGGGCTGAGAGGATTGGTGAGGTTGGGTGAGCAAACGCAGACCCTTTAAAGTAATACTGCGTGGTACCCATGCCATGGGTCCCAAATCTCCAGGTTCAAGGGCATCTTCCTCCATCGAAAACATGCCTGGGAAACCCAGAAGATGGTACACCATGTGATCGGGAAAGGTTTCTAAAACGCACCTCATTTCTCCTCTCCTTGTGCTCGGGTTCGCCATTCCAGCCGCTTCACTAACAATCTCCCTACGTGGAGAATCAGCACCGTTGACCTCCTGTTTCGTACAGGTCGCAATTTGTCCCGAGGATGAACGGGAAGAGGGGGAACCAATGAGAGACTAGCTCTAGGTGTTGGGACAGGCACAGGTCACTCTATTTTCCCATCAGGAAGAAGAATGAACCACAGGCTCAGCCTGCCCCCCGGAACCAGAATAGGGCCTGAAGCAATCCTGCGCTTTTGCGGCCGGCTCCCAAAAAAGCGAGTTGACAAATGGAGCTCAGGGGCACTGCAATTCACAAATCTGCAGAGTTATAAATGATAACTCTCGTCCACAAATATATTGAGGGAAGGCAACGAAGAGGATTTGAAAGCAAGGCAGAATTGCAGGAAACCGATTTCAGGAGGTAGATTCGACTCGCCTCGAAAGCACATGAAAAGCGGCAAAGCGTTGACAATGATGCCCTTGGCCAAAAAGGGCGTATGCGTTTTTTCCTGAATATATTCAGGAAAAAACGCATACGCCCTTTTTGGCCAACCAAGCAAGCCGGAAAGGCAAATCGGCGCTACAAAGAAGTCTCGCTTGCCAGCGGTCAAAAGGGCCATGCTGAAAAAAGTGTAAAAACCAGAAATGCAGGACAGGCCATGGAGACATGGGAGCCTTGCTACGCTGATGGGCGGGGTGGAAATGGCCAACAGCCACTCTGGAGAAGTGTACGCTGCGTCCTGAAACATGGAATAAACACAGCTTAGAGAGCATAGGGCACTTCCACTCATGGGCGTAGAAATCGGGAAACCTAAAAATCAACAAGACACAGGCACCCCAAAGTTTAGGGCTGCTCTGTTTCCAAGAACCTCCACTTCGGTACACCTTAAATATCCCAGGAAAGAGAAAAATGGATAAAGAAGTTGTGGTACTTATGCACAATGGAATATCACTCAGCCATGAAATCAGTGTCATAAGGCTAGTAGCAGCATGATGAGTGGATTTAGGGACGATGACTCTAAGTGAAGTAAGTCACACAGAAAAGGAAACTTATCCTAAGTTATCACTTGTAGAGGGAATGTCAAAATCGCTACACCTGAACTGAATTCCAAAACAGAACAGAGTCACACATTTAGAAAACACACTATGGCTGCTTAACGGGAAAGCCGAGGTGGGGCGATGCATAAAACAAGGGTTTGAAATTAGCTCAGATACCATTCCACAAGCCAAATATGTAACAGACAAGACCTACTCCCTGCTCAGTGAACTGGACTCAACACCCCCTATTCACCGCCCAAGAATATATCTGACTAGGAAGAGTCTTAAAACCTATGTATTGATCTCTCTCTGGAGGTGAATCAAGAGGGTGTAAAGCGGCATAAACACAGCAGGGAAAGGCAGCTAAACCCCATTATAAAACTAGATTACTTCAAAAAAAAACCCATAAAACAAAGACAGTGAAAGAGAGAGAAATTCTTACAAAATCCGTTCAGGGGCTCTGATGCAACCTGGATTGACCATATCTAGACCCACAGCTGGATGAGACATAAGGCTGGACACTCTTGGGGCTGAGAGGATTGGTGAGGTTGGGTGAGCAAACGCAGACCCTTTAAAGTCATACTGCGTGGTACCCATGCCATGGGTCCCAAATCTCCAGGTTCAAGGGCATCTTCCTCCATCGAAAACATGCCTGGGAAACCCAGAAGATGGTACACCGTGTGATCGGGAAAGGTTTCTAAAACGCACCTCATTTCTCCTCTCCTTGTGCTCGGGTTCGCCATTCCAGCCGCTTCACTAACAATCTCCCTACGTGGAGAATCAGCACCGTTGACCTCCTGTTTCGTACAGGTCGCAATTTGTCCCGAGGATGAACGGGAAGAGGGGGAACCAATGAGAGACTAGCTCTAGGTGTTGGGACAGGCACAGGTCACTCTATTTTCCCGTCAGGAAGAAGAATGAACCACAGGCTCAGCCTGCCCCCCGGAACCAGAATAGGGCCTGAAGCAATCCTGCGCTTTTGCGGCCAGCTCCCAAAAAAGCGAGTTGACAAATGGAGCTCAGGGCCACTGCAATTCACAAACCTGCAGAGTTATAAATGATAACTCTCGTCCACAAATATATTGAGGGAAGGCAACGAAGAGGATTTGAAAGCAAGGCAGAATTGCAGGAAACCGATTTCAGGAGGTAGATTCGACTCGCCTTGAAAGCACAGGAAAAGCGGCAAAGCGTCGACAATGATGCCCTTGGCCAAAAAGGGCGTATGCGTTTTTTCCTGAATATATTCAGGAAAAAACGCATACGCCCTTTTTGGCCAACCAAGCAAGCCGGAAAGGCAAATCGGCGCTACAAAGAAGTCTCGCTTGCCAGCGGTCAAAAGGGCCATGCTGAAAAAAGTGTAAAAACCAGAAATGCAGGACAGGCCATGGAGACATGGGAGCCTTGCTACGCTGATGGGCGGGGTGGAAATTGCCAACAGCCACTCTGGAGAAGTGTACGCTGCGTCCTGAAACATGGAATAAACACAGCTTAGAGAGCATAGGGCACTTCCACTCATGGGCGTAGAAATCGGGAAACCTAAAAATCAACAAGACACAGGCACCCCAAAGTTTAGGGCTGCTCTGTTTCCAAGAACCTCCACTTCGGTACACCTTAAATATCCCAGGAAAGAGAAAAATGGATAAAGAAGTTGTGGTACTTATGCACAATGGAATATCACTCAGCCATGAAATCAGTGTCATAAGGCTAGTAGCAGCATGATGAGTGGATTTAGGGACGATGACTCTAAGTGAAGTAAGTCACACAGAAAAGGAAACTTATCCTAAGTTATCACTTGTAGAGGGAATGTCAAAATCGCTACACCTGAACTGAATTCCAAAACAGAACAGAGTCACACATTTAGAAAACACACTATGGCTGCTTAACGGGAAAGCCGAGGTGGGGCGATGCATAAAACAAGGGTTTGAAATTAGCTCAGATACCGTTCCACAAGCCAAATATGTAACAGACAAGACCTACTCCCTGCTCAGTGAACTGGACTCAACACCCCCTATTCACCGCCCAAGAATATATCTGACTAGGAAGAGTCGTAAAACCTATGTATTGATCTCTCTCTGGAAGTGAATCAAGAGGGTGTAAAGCGGCATAAACACAGCAGGGAAAGGCAGCTAAACCCCATTATAAAACTAGATTACTTCAAAAAAAAACCCATAAAACAAAGACAGTGAAAGAGAGAGAAATTCTTACAAAATCCGTTCAGGGGCTCTGATGCAACCTGGATTGACCATATCTAGACCCACAGCTGGATGAGACATAAGGCTGGACACTCTTGGGGCTGAGAGGATTGGTGAGGTTGGGTGAGCAAACGCAGACCCTTTAAAGTAATACTGCGTGGTACCCATGCCATGGGTCCCAAATCTCCAGGTTCAAGGGCATCTTCCTCCATCGAAAACATGCCTGGGAAACCCAGAAGATGGTACACCGTGTGATCGGGAAAGGTTTCTAAAACGCACCTCATTTCTCCTCTCCTTGTGCTCGGGTTCGCCATTCCAGCCGCTTCACTAACAATCTCCCTACGTGGAGAATCAGCACCGTTGACCTCCTGTTTCGTACAGGTCGCAATTTGTCCCGAGGATGAACGGGAAGAGGGGGAACCAATGAGAGACTAGCTCTAGGTGTTGGGACAGGCACAGGTCACTCTATTTTCCCATCAGGAAGAAGAATGAACCACAGGCTCAGCCTGCCCCCCGGAACCAGAATAGGGCCTGAAGCAATCCTGCGCTTTTGCGGCCAGCTCCCAAAAAAGCGAGTTGACAAATGGAGCTCAGGGGCACTGCAATTCACAAACCTGCAGAGTTATAAATGATAACTCTCGTCCACAAATATATTGAGGGAAGGCAACGAAGAGGATTTGAAAGCAAGGCAGAATTGCAGGAAACCGATTTCAGGAGGTAGATTCGACTCGCCTTGAAAGCACATGAAAAGCGGCAAAGCGTTGACAATGATGCCCTTGGCCAAAAAGGGCGTATGCGTTTTTTCCTGAATATATTCAGGAAAAAACGCATACGCCCTTTTTGGCCAACCAAGCAAGCCGGAAAGGCAAATCGGCGCTACAAAGAAGTCTCGCTTGCCAGCGGTCAAAAGGGCCATGCTGAAAAAAGTGTAAAAACCAGAAATGCAGGACAGGCCATGGAGACATGGGAGCCTTGCTACGCTGATGGGCGGGGTGGAAATGGCCAACAGCCACTCTGGAGAAGTGTACGGTGTGTCCTGAAACATGTAATAAACACAGCTTAGAGAGCATAGGGCACTTCCACTCATGGGCGTATACATTGGGAAAACTGAAAATCCACAAGACACAGGCACCCCAAAGTGTAGGGCTGCTCTGTTTACAAGAACCTCCACTTCGGTACACCTTAAATAGCTCAGGATAGAGAAAAATGGCTAAAGAAGTTGTGGTACTTATGCACAATGGAATATCACTCAGCCATGAAATCAATGTCATAAGGCTAGTAGCAGCAAGCATGATGAGTGGATTTAGGTACGATGACTCTAAGTGAAATAAGTCACACAGAAAAAGACACTTTTCCTAAGATATCACTTATAGAGGGAATGTCAAAATCGCTACCCTTGAACTGAATTACAAGACAGAACACAGTCACACGTTTAGAAAACACACTATGGCTGCTTAACGGGAAAGGTCAGGTGGGGTGATGCATAAAACAAGGGTTTGAAATTAGCTCAGATTCCGTTCCATAAGCCAAATATGTAATGGACAAGACGTACACCCTGCTCAGTGAAATGGACTCAACACCCCCTATTCACCGCACAAGAATATATCTGACTGGTAAGAATCTTAAAACCTATGTATTGATATCTCTCTGGAAGTGAATCAAGAGGGTGTAAAGCGGCATAAACACAGCAGTGAAAAGCAGCTAAACCCCATTATAAAAATAAATTACTTAAAAAAAACCCATAAAACAACGACAGTGAAAGAGAGAGAAATTCTTACAAAATCCATTCAGGGGCTCTGATGCAACCTGGATTGACCATATCTAGACCCACAGCTGGATGAGACATAAGGGTGGACACTCTTGGAGCTGAGAGGATTGGTGAGGTTGGGTGAGCAAACGCAGACCCTTTAAACTCACACTGCGTGGTACCCATCCCATGGGTCCCAAATCTCCAGGTTCAAGGGCATCTTCCTACATCGAAAACATGCCTGGGAAACCCAGAAGATGGTACACCGTGTGGTCGGGAAAGGTTTCTAAAACGCACCTCATTTCTCCTCTCCTTGTGCTCGGGTTCGCCATTCCAGCCGCTTTACTAACAATCTCCCTACGTGGAGAATCAGCACCGTTAACCTCCTCTTTCGTACAGGTTGCAATTTGTCCTGAGGATGAACGGGAAGAGGGGGAACCAATGAGAGACTAGCTCTAGGTGTTGGGACAGGCACAGGTCACTCTATTTTTCCATCAGGAAGAAGAATGAACCACAGGCTCAGCCTGCCCCCCCGGAACCAGAATAGGGCCTGAAGCAATCCTGCGCTTTTGCGGCCAGCTCCCAAAAAAGCGAGTTGACAAATGGAGCTCAGGGGCACTGCAATTCACAAACCTGCAGAGTTATAAATGATAACTCTCGTCCACAAATATATTGAGGGAAGGCAACGAAGAGGATTTGAAAGCAAGGCAGAATTGCAGGAAACAGATTTCAGGAGGTAGGTGCGACTCGCCTTTAAAGCACATGAAAAGCGGCAAAACGTCGACAATGATGCCCTTGGCCAAAAAGGGCGTATGCGTTTTTTCCTGAATATATTCAGGAAAAAACGCATACGCCCTTTTTGGCCAACCAAGCAAGCCGGAAAGGCAAATCAGCACTACAAACAAGTCTCGCTTGCCATCGGTCAAAAGGGCCATGCTGAAAAAAGTGTAAAACCCGGAAATGCAGGACAGGCCATGGAGACATGGGAGCCTTGCTACGCTGATGGGCGGGATGCAAATTGCCAACAGCCACTCTGGAGAAGTGTACGGTGTGTCCTGAAACATGTAATAAACACAGCTTAGAGAGCATAGGGCACTTCCACTCATGGGCGTATACATTGGGAAAACTGAAAATCCACAAGACACAGGCACCCCAAAGTGTAGGGCTGCTCTGTTTACAAGAACCTCCACTTCGGTACACCTTAAATAGCTCAGGATAGAGAAAAATGGCTAAAGAAGTTGTGGTACTTATGCACAATGGAATATCACTCAGCCATGAAATCAATGTCATAAGGCTAGTAGCAGCAAGCATGATGAGTGGATTTAGGTACGATGACTCTAAGTGAAATAAGTCACACAGAAAAAGACACTTTTCCTAAGATATCACTTATAGAGGGAATGTCAAAATCGCTACCCTTGAACTGAATTACAAGACAGAACACAGTCACACGTTTAGAAAACACACTATGGCTGCTTAACGGGAAAGGTCAGGTGGGGTGATGCATAAAACAAGGGTTTGAAATTAGCTCAGATTCCGTTCCATAAGCCAAATATGTAATGGACAAGACGTACACCCTGCTCAGTGAAATGGACTCAACACCCCCTATTCACCGCACAAGAATATATCTGACTGGTAAGAATCTTAAAACCTATGTATTGATATCTCTCTGGAAGTGAATCAAGAGGGTGTAAAGCGGCATAAACACAGCAGTGAAAAGCAGCTAAACCCCATTATAAAAATAAATTACTTAAAAAAAACCCATAAAACAACGACAGTGAAAGAGAGAGAAATTCTTACAAAATCCATTCAGGGGCTCTGATGCAACCTGGATTGACCATATCTAGACCCACAGCTGGATGAGACATAAGGGTGGACACTCTTGGAGCTGAGAGGATTGGTGAGGTTGGGTGAGCAAACGCAGACCCTTTAAACTCACACTGCGTGGTACCCATCCCATGGGTCCCAAATCTCCAGGTTCAAGGGCATCTTCCTACATCGAAAACATGCCTGGGAAACCCAGAAGATGGTACACCGTGTGGTCGGGAAAGGTTTCTAAAACGCACCTCATTTCTCCTCTCCTTGTGCTCGGGTTCGCCATTCCAGCCGCTTTACTAACAATCTCCCTACGTGGAGAATCAGCACCGTTAACCTCCTCTTTCGTACAGGTTGCAATTTGTCCTGAGGATGAACGGGAAGAGGGGGAACCAATGAGAGACTAGCTCTAGGTGTTGGGACAGGCACAGGTCACTCTATTTTTCCATCAGGAAGAAGAATGAACCACAGGCTCAGCCTGCCCCCCCGGAACCAGAATAGGGCCTGAAGCAATCCTGCGCTTTTGCGGCCAGCTCCCAAAAAAGCGAGTTGACAAATGGAGCTCAGGGGCACTGCAATTCACAAACCTGCAGAGTTATAAATGATAACTCTCGTCCACAAATATATTGAGGGAAGGCAACGAAGAGGATTTGAAAGCAAGGCAGAATTGCAGGAAACAGATTTCAGGAGGTAGGTGCGACTCGCCTTTAAAGCACATGAAAAGCGGCAAAACGTCGACAATGATGCCCTTGGCCAAAAAGGGCGTATGCGTTTTTTCCTGAATATATTCAGGAAAAAACGCATACGCCCTTTTTGGCCAACCAAGCAAGCCGGAAAGGCAAATCAGCACTACAAACAAGTCTCGCTTGCCATCGGTCAAAAGGGCCATGCTGAAAAAAGTGTAAAACCCGGAAATGCAGGACAGGCCATGGAGACATGGGAGCCTTGCTACGCTGATGGGCGGGATGCAAATTGCCAACAGCCACTCTGGAGAAGTGTACGGTGTGTCCTGAAACATGTAATAAACACAGCTTAGAGAGCATAGGGCACTTCCACTCATGGGCGTATACATTGGGAAAACTGAAAATCCACAAGACACAGGCACCCCAAAGTGTAGGGCTGCTCTGTTTACAAGAACCTCCACTTCGGTACACCTTAAATAGCTCAGGATAGAGAAAAATGGCTAAAGAAGTTGTGGTACTTATGCACAATGGAATATCACTCAGCCATGAAATCAATGTCATAAGGCTAGTAGCAGCAAGCATGATGAGTGGATTTAGGTACGATGACTCTAAGTGAAATAAGTCACACAGAAAAAGACACTTTTCCTAAGATATCACTTATAGAGGGAATGTCAAAATCGCTACCCTTGAACTGAATTACAAGACAGAACACAGTCACACGTTTAGAAAACACACTATGGCTGCTTAACGGGAAAGGTCAGGTGGGGTGATGCATAAAACAAGGGTTTGAAATTAGCTCAGATTCCGTTCCATAAGCCAAATATGTAATGGACAAGACGTACACCCTGCTCAGTGAAATGGACTCAACACCCCCTATTCACCGCACAAGAATATATCTGACTGGTAAGAATCTTAAAACCTATGTATTGATATCTCTCTGGAAGTGAATCAAGAGGGTGTAAAGCGGCATAAACACAGCAGTGAAAAGCAGCTAAACCCCATTATAAAAATAAATTACTTAAAAAAAACCCATAAAACAACGACAGTGAAAGAGAGAGAAATTCTTACAAAATCCATTCAGGGGCTCTGATGCAACCTGGATTGACCATATCTAGACCCACAGCTGGATGAGACATAAGGGTGGACACTCTTGGAGCTGAGAGGATTGGTGAGGTTGGGTGAGCAAACGCAGACCCTTTAAAGTCATACTGCGTGGTACCCATCCCATGGGTCCCAAATCTCCAGGTTCAAGGGCATCTTCCTACATCGAAAACATGCCTGGGAAACCCAGAAGATGGTACACCGTGTGGTCGGGAAAGGTTTCTAAAACGCACCTCATTTCTCCTCTCCTTGTGCTCGGGTTCGCCATTCCAGCCGCTTTACTAACAATCTCCCTACGTGGAGAATCAGCACCGTTAACCTCCTGTTTCGTACAGGTTGCAATTTGTCCTGAGGATGAACGGGAAGAGGGGGAACCAATGAGAGACTAGCTCTAGGTGTTGGGACAGGCACAGGTCACTCTATTTTTCCATCAGGAAGAAGAATGAACCACAGGCTCAGCCTGCCCCCCCGGAACCAGAATAGGGCCTGAAGCAATCCTGCGCTTTTGCGGCCAGCTCCCAAAAAAGCGAGTTGACAAATGGAGCTCAGGGGCACTGCAATTCACAAACCTGCAGAGTTATAAATGATAACTCTCGTCCACAAATATATTGAGGGAAGGCAACGAAGAGGATTTGAAAGCAAGGCAGAATTGCAGGAAACAGATTTCAGGAGGTAGGTGCGACTCGCCTTTAAAGCACATGAAAAGCGGCAAAACGTCGACAATGATGCCCTTGGCCAAAAAGGGCGTATGCGTTTTTTCCTGAATATATTCAGGAAAAAACGCATACGCCCTTTTTGGCCAACCAAGCAAGCCGGAAAGGCAAATCAGCACTACAAACAAGTCTCGCTTGCCATCGGTCAAAAGGGCCATGCTGAAAAAAGTGTAAAACCCGGAAATGCAGGACAGGCCATGGAGACATGGGAGCCTTGCTACGCTGATGGGCGGGATGTAAATTGCCAACAGCCACTCTGGAGAAGTGTACGGTGTGTCCTGAAACATGTAATAAACACAGCTTAGAGAGCATAGGGCACTTCCACTCATGGGCGTATACATTGGGAAAACTGAAAATCCACAAGACACAGGCACCCCAAAGTGTAGGGCTGCTCTGTTTACAAGAACCTCCACTTCGGTACACCTTAAATAGCTCAGGATAGAGAAAAATGGCTAAAGAAGTTGTGGTACTTATGCACAATGGAATATCACTCAGCCATGAAATCAATGTCATAAGGCTAGTAGCAGCAAGCATGATGAGTGGATTTAGGTACGATGACTCTAAGTGAAATAAGTCACACAGAAAAAGACACTTTTCCTAAGATATCACTTATAGAGGGAATGTCAAAATCGCTACCCTTGAACTGAATTACAAGACAGAACAGAGTCACACGTTTAGAAAACACACTATGGCTGCTTAACGGGAAAGTTCAGGTGGGGGGATGCATAAAACAAGGGTTTGAAATTAGCTCAGATTCCGTTCCATAAGCCAAATATGTAATGGACAAGACGTACACCCTGCTCAGTGAAATGGACTCAACACCCCCTATTCACCGCACAAGAATATATCTGACTGGTAAGAATCTTAAAACCTATGTATTGATATCTCTCTGGAAGTGAATCAAGAGGGTGTAAAGCGGCATAAACACAGCAGTGAAAAGCAGCTAAACCCCATTATAAAAATAAATTACTTAAAAAAAACCCATAAAACAACGACAGTGAAAGAGAGAGAAATTCTTACAAAATCCATTCAGGGGCTCTGATGCAACCTGGATTGACCATATCTAGACCCACAGCTGGATGAGACATAAGGCTGGACACTCTTGGAGCTGAGAGGATTGGTGAGGTTGGGTGAGCAAACGCAGACCCTTTAAAGTCATACTGCGTGGTACCCATCCCATGGGTCCCAAATCTCCAGGTTCAAGGGCATCTTCCTACATCGAAAACATGCCTGGGAAACCCAGAAGATGGTACACCGTGTGGTCGGGAAAGGTTTCTAAAACGCACCTCATTTCTCCTCTCCTTGTGCTCGGGTTCGCCATTCCAGCCGCTTTACTAACAATCTCCCTACGTGGAGAATCAGCACCGTTAACCTCCTCTTTCGTACAGGTTGCAATTTGTCCTGAGGATGAACGGGAAGAGGGGGAACCAATGAGAGACTAGCTCTAGGTGTTGGGACAGGCACAGGTCACTCTATTTTTCCATCAGGAAGAAGAAAGAACCACAGGCTCAGCCTGCCCCCCCGGAACCAGAATAGGGCCTGAAGCAATCCTGCGCTTTTGCGGCCAGCTCCCAAAAAAGCGAGTTGACAAATGGAGCTCAGGGGCACTGCAATTCACAAACCTGCAGAGTTATAAATGATAACTCTCGTCCACAAATATATTGAGGGAAGGCAACGAAGAGGATTTGAAAGCAAGGCAGAATTGCAGGAAACAGATTTCAGGAGGTAGGTGCGACTCGCCTTTAAAGCACATGAAAAGCGGCAAAACGTCGACAATGATGCCCTTGGCCAAAAAGGGCGTATGCGTTTTTTCCTGAATATATTCAGGAAAAAACGCATACGCCCTTTTTGGCCAACCAAGCAAGCCGGAAAGGCAAATCAGCACTACAAACAAGTCTCGCTTGCCATCGGTCAAAAGGGCCATGCTGAAAAAAGTGTAAAACCCGGAAATGCAGGACAGGCCATGGAGACATGGGAGCCTTGCTACGCTGATGGGCGGGATGTAAATTGCCAACAGCCACTCTGGAGAAGTGTACGGTGTGTCCTGAAACATGTAATAAACACAGCTTAGAGAGCATAGGGCACTTCCACTCATGGGCGTATACATTGGGAAAACTGAAAATCCACAAGACACAGGCACCCCAAAGTGTAGGGCTGCTCTGTTTACAAGAACCTCCACTTCGGTACACCTTAAATAGCTCAGGATAGAGAAAAATGGCTAAAGAAGTTGTGGTACTTATGCACAATGGAATATCACTCAGCCATGAAATCAATGTCATAAGGCTAGTAGCAGCAAGCATGATGAGTGGATTTAGGTACGATGACTCTAAGTGAAATAAGTCACACAGAAAAAGACACTTTTCCTAAGATATCACTTATAGAGGGAATGTCAAAATCGCTACCCTTGAACTGAATTACAAGACAGAACACAGTCACACGTTTAGAAAACACACTATGGCTGCTTAACGGGAAAGGTCAGGTGGGGTGATGCATAAAACAAGGGTTTGAAATTAGCTCAGATTCCGTTCCATAAGCCAAATATGTAATGGACAAGACGTACACCCTGCTCAGTGAAATGGACTCAACACCCCCTATTCACCGCACAAGAATATATCTGACTGGTAAGAATCTTAAAACCTATGTATTGATATCTCTCTGGAAGTGAATCAAGAGGGTGTAAAGCGGCATAAACACAGCAGTGAAAAGCAGCTAAACCCCATTATAAAAATAAATTACTTAAAAAAAACCCATAAAACAACGACAGTGAAAGAGAGAGAAATTCTTACAAAATCCATTCAGGGGCTCTGATGCAACCTGGATTGACCATATCTAGACCCACAGCTGGATGAGACATAAGGCTGGACACTCTTGGAGCTGAGAGGATTGGTGAGGTTGGGTGAGCAAACGCAGACCCTTTAAACTCACACTGCGTGGTACCCATCCCATGGGTCCCAAATCTCCAGGTTCAAGGGCATCTTCCTACATCGAAAACATGCCTGGGAAACCCAGAAGATGGTACACCGTGTGGTCGGGAAAGGTTTCTAAAACGCACCTCATTTCTCCTCTCCTTGTGCTCGGGTTCGCCATTCCAGCCGCTTTACTAACAATCTCCCTACGTGGAGAATCAGCACCGTTAACCTCCTGTTTCGTACAGGTTGCAATTTGTCCTGAGGATGAACGGGAAGAGGGGGAACCAATGAGAGACTAGCTCTAGGTGTTGGGACAGGCACAGGTCACTCTATTTTTCCATCAGGAAGAAGAATGAACCACAGGCTCAGCCTGCCCCCCCGGAACCAGAATAGGGCCTGAAGCAATCCTGCGCTTTTGCGGCCAGCTCCCAAAAAAGCGAGTTGACAAATGGAGCTCAGGGGCACTGCAATTCACAAACCTGCAGAGTTATAAATGATAACTCTCGTCCACAAATATATTGAGGGAAGGCAACGAAGAGGATTTGAAAGCAAGGCAGAATTGCAGGAAACAGATTTCAGGAGGTAGGTGCGACTCGCCTTTAAAGCACATGAAAAGCGGCAAAACGTCGACAATGATGCCCTTGGCCAAAAAGGGCGTATGCGTTTTTTCCTGAATATATTCAGGAAAAAACGCATACGCCCTTTTTGGCCAACCAAGCAAGCCGGAAAGGCAAATCAGCACTACAAACAAGTCTCGCTTGCCATCGGTCAAAAGGGCCATGCTGAAAAAAGTGTAAAACCCGGAAATGCAGGACAGGCCATGGAGACATGGGAGCCTTGCTACGCTGATGGGCGGGATGTAAATTGCCAACAGCCACTCTGGAGAAGTGTACGGTGTGTCCTGAAACATGTAATAAACACAGCTTAGAGAGCATAGGGCACTTCCACTCATGGGCGTATACATTGGGAAAACTGAAAATCCACAAGACACAGGCACCCCAAAGTGTAGGGCTGCTCTGTTTACAAGAACCTCCACTTCGGTACACCTTAAATAGCTCAGGATAGAGAAAAATGGCTAAAGAAGTTGTGGTACTTATGCACAATGGAATATCACTCAGCCATGAAATCAATGTCATAAGGCTAGTAGCAGCAAGCATGATGAGTGGATTTAGGTACGATGACTCTAAGTGAAATAAGTCACACAGAAAAAGACACTTTTCCTAAGATATCACTTATAGAGGGAATGTCAAAATCGCTACCCTTGAACTGAATTACAAGACAGAACACAGTCACACGTTTAGAAAACACACTATGGCTGCTTAACGGGAAAGGTCAGGTGGGGTGATGCATAAAACAAGGGTTTGAAATTAGCTCAGATTCCGTTCCATAAGCCAAATATGTAATGGACAAGACGTACACCCTGCTCAGTGAAATGGACTCAACACCCCCTATTCACCGCACAAGAATATATCTGACTGGTAAGAATCTTAAAACCTATGTATTGATATCTCTCTGGAAGTGAATCAAGAGGGTGTAAAGCGGCATAAACACAGCAGTGAAAAGCAGCTAAACCCCATTATAAAAATAAATTACTTAAAAAAAACCCATAAAACAACGACAGTGAAAGAGAGAGAAATTCTTACAAAATCCATTCAGGGGCTCTGATGCAACCTGGATTGACCATATCTAGACCCACAGCTGGATGAGACATAAGGCTGGACACTCTTGGAGCTGAGAGGATTGGTGAGGTTGGGTGAGCAAACGCAGACCCTTTAAACTCACACTGCGTGGTACCCATCCCATGGGTCCCAAATCTCCAGGTTCAAGGGCATCTTCCTACATCGAAAACATGCCTGGGAAACCCAGAAGATGGTACACCGTGTGGTCGGGAAAGGTTTCTAAAACGCACCTCATTTCTCCTCTCCTTGTGCTCGGGTTCGCCATTCCAGCCGCTTTACTAACAATCTCCCTACGTGGAGAATCAGCACCGTTAACCTCCTCTTTCGTACAGGTTGCAATTTGTCCTGAGGATGAACGGGAAGAGGGGGAACCAATGAGAGACTAGCTCTAGGTGTTGGGACAGGCACAGGTCACTCTATTTTTCCATCAGGAAGAAGAATGAACCACAGGCTCAGCCTGCCCCCCCGGAACCAGAATAGGGCCTGAAGCAATCCTGCGCTTTTGCGGCCAGCTCCCAAAAAAGCGAGTTGACAAATGGAGCTCAGGGGCACTGCAATTCACAAACCTGCAGAGTTATAAATGATAACTGTCGTCCACAAATATATTGAGGGAAGGCAACGAAGAGGATTTGAAAGCAAGGCAGAATTGCAGGAAACAGATTTCAGGAGGTAGGTGCGACTCGCCTTTAAAGCACATGAAAAGCGGCAAAACGTCGACAATGATGCCCTTGGCCAAAAAGGGCGTATGCGTTTTTTCCTGTATATATTCAGGAAAAAACGCATACGCCCTTTTTGGCCAACCAAGCAAGCCGGAAAGGCAAATCAGCACTACAAACAAGTCTCGCTTGCCATCGGTCAAAAGGGCCATGCTGAAAAAAGTGTAAAACCCGGAAATGCAGGACAGGCCATGGAGACATGGGAGCCTTGCTACGCTGATGGGCGGGATGTAAATTGCCAACAGCCACTCTGGAGAAGTGTACGGTGTGTCCTGAAACATGTAATAAACACAGCTTAGAGAGCATAGGGCACTTCCACTCATGGGCGTATACATTGGGAAAACTGAAAATCCACAAGACACAGGCACCCCAAAGTGTAGGGCTGCTCTGTTTACAAGAACCTCCACTTCGGTACACCTTAAATAGCTCAGGATAGAGAAAAATGGCTAAAGAAGTTGTGGTACTTATGCACAATGGAATATCACTCAGCCATGAAATCAATGTCATAAGGCTAGTAGCAGCAAGCATGATGAGTGGATTTAGGTACGATGACTCTAAGTGAAATAAGTCACACAGAAAAAGACACTTTTCCTAAGATATCACTTATAGAGGGAATGTCAAAATCGCTACCCTTGAACTGAATTACAAGACAGAACAGAGTCACACGTTTAGAAAACACACTATGGCTGCTTAACGGGAAAGGTCAGGTGGGGTGATGCATAAAACAAGGGTTTGAAATTAGCTCAGATTCCGTTCCATAAGCCAAATATGTAATGGACAAGACGTACACCCTGCTCAGTGAAATGGACTCAACACCCCCTATTCACCGCACAAGAATATATCTGACTGGTAAGAATCTTAAAACCTATGTATTGATATCTCTCTGGAAGTGAATCAAGAGGGTGTAAAGCGGCATAAACACAGCAGTGAAAAGCAGCTAAACCCCATTATAAAAATAAATTACTTAAAAAAAACCCATAAAACAACGACAGTGAAAGAGAGAGAAATTCTTACAAAATCCATTCAGGGGCTCTGATGCAACCTGGATTGACCATATCTAGACCCACAGCTGGATGAGACATAAGGCTGGACACTCTTGGAGCTGAGAGGATTGGTGAGGTTGGGTGAGCAAACGCAGACCCTTTAAACTCACACTGCGTGGTACCCATCCCATGGGTCCCAAATCTCCAGGTTCAAGGGCATCTTCCTACATCGAAAACATGCCTGGGAAACCCAGAAGATGGTACACCGTGTGGTCGGGAAAGGTTTCTAAAACGCACCTCATTTCTCCTCTCCTTGTGCTCGGGTTCGCCATTCCAGCCGCTTTACTAACAATCTCCCTACGTGGAGAATCAGCACCGTTAACCTCCTCTTTCGTACAGGTTGCAATTTGTCCTGAGGATGAACGGGAAGAGGGGGAACCAATGAGAGACTAGCTCTAGGTGTTGGGACAGGCACAGGTCACTCTATTTTTCCATCAGGAAGAAGAATGAACCACAGGCTCAGCCTGCCCCCCCGGAACCAGAATAGGGCCTGAAGCAATCCTGCGCTTTTGCGGCCAGCTCCCAAAAAAGCGAGTTGACAAATGGAGCTCAGGGGCACTGCAATTCACAAACCTGCAGAGTTATAAATGATAACTCTCGTCCACAAATATATTGAGGGAAGGCAACGAAGAGGATTTGAAAGCAAGGCAGAATTGCAGGAAACAGATTTCAGGAGGTAGGTGCGACTCGCCTTTAAAGCACATGAAAAGCGGCAAAACGTCGACAATGATGCCCTTGGCCAAAAAGGGCGTATGCGTTTTTTCCTGAATATATTCAGGAAAAAACGCATACGCCCTTTTTGGCCAACCAAGCAAGCCGGAAAGGCAAATCAGCACTACAAACAAGTCTCGCTTGCCATCGGTCAAAAGGGCCATGCTGAAAAAAGTGTAAAACCCGGAAATGCAGGACAGGCCATGGAGACATGGGAGCCTTGCTACGCTGATGGGCGGGATGTAAATTGCCAACAGCCACTCTGGAGAAGTGTACGGTGTGTCCTGAAACATGTAATAAACACAGCTTAGAGAGCATAGGGCACTTCCACTCATGGGCGTATACAGTGGGAAAACTGAAAATCCACAAGACACAGGCACCCCAAAGTGTAGGGCTGCTCTGTTTACAAGAACCTCCACTTCGGTACACCTTAAATAGCTCAGGATAGAGAAAAATGGATAAAGAAGTTGTGGTACTTATGCACAATGGAATATCACTCAGCCATGAAATCAATGTCATAAGGCTAGTAGCAGCAAGCATGATGAGTGGATTTAGGTACGATGACTCTAAGTGAAATAAGTCACACAGAAAAAGACACTTTTCCTAAGATATCACTTATAGAGGGAATGTCAAAATCGCTACCCTTGAACTGAATTACAAGACAGAACACAGTCACACGTTTAGAAAACACACTATGGCTGCTTAACGGGAAAGGTCAGGTGGGGTGATGCATAAAACAAGGGTTTGAAATTAGCTCAGATTCCGTTCCATAAGCCAAATATGTAATGGACAAGACGTACACCCTGCTCAGTGAAATGGACTCAACACCCCCTATTCACCGCACAAGAATATATCTGACTGGTAAGAATCTTAAAACCTATGTATTGATATCTCTCTGGAAGTGAATCAAGAGGGTGTAAAGCGGCATAAACACAGCAGTGAAAAGCAGCTAAACCCCATTATAAAAATAAATTACTTAAAAAAAACCCATAAAACAACGACAGTGAAAGAGAGAGAAATTCTTACAAAATCCATTCAGGGGCTCTGATGCAACCTGGATTGACCATATCTAGACCCACAGCTGGATGAGACATAAGGCTGGACACTCTTGGAGCTGAGAGGATTGGTGAGGTTGGGTGAGCAAACGCAGACCCTTTAAACTCACACTGCGTGGTACCCATCCCATGGGTCCCAAATCTCCAGGTTCAAGGGCATCTTCCTACATCGAAAACATGCCTGGGAAACCCAGAAGATGGTACACCGTGTGGTCGGGAAAGGTTTCTAAAACGCACCTCATTTCTCCTCTCCTTGTGCTCGGGTTCGCCATTCCAGCCGCTTTACTAACAATCTCCCTACGTGGAGAATCAGCACCGTTAACCTCCTCTTTCGTACAGGTTGCAATTTGTCCTGAGGATGAACGGGAAGAGGGGGAACCAATGAGAGACTAGCTCTAGGTGTTGGGACAGGCACAGGTCACTCTATTTTTCCATCAGGAAGAAGAATGAACCACAGGCTCAGCCTGCCCCCCCGGAACCAGAATAGGGCCTGAAGCAATCCTGCGCTTTTGCGGCCAGCTCCCAAAAAAGCGAGTTGACAAATGGAGCTCAGGGGCACTGCAATTCACAAACCTGCAGAGTTATAAATGATAACTGTCGTCCACAAATATATTGAGGGAAGGCAACGAAGAGGATTTGAAAGCAAGGCAGAATTGCAGGAAACAGATTTCAGGAGGTAGGTGCGACTCGCCTTTAAAGCACATGAAAAGCGGCAAAACGTCGACAATGATGCCCTTGGCCAAAAAGGGCGTATGCGTTTTTTCCTGTATATATTCAGGAAAAAACGCATACGCCCTTTTTGGCCAACCAAGCAAGCCGGAAAGGCAAATCAGCACTACAAACAAGTCTCGCTTGCCATCGGTCAAAAGGGCCATGCTGAAAAAAGTGTAAAACCCGGAAATGCAGGACAGGCCATGGAGACATGGGAGCCTTGCTACGCTGATGGGCGGGATGTAAATTGCCAACAGCCACTCTGGAGAAGTGTACGGTGTGTCCTGAAACATGTAATAAACACAGCTTAGAGAGCATAGGGCACTTCCACTCATGGGCGTATACATTGGGAAAACTGAAAATCCACAAGACACAGGCACCCCAAAGTGTAGGGCTGCTCTGTTTACAAGAACCTCCACTTCGGTACACCTTAAATAGCTCAGGATAGAGAAAAATGGCTAAAGAAGTTGTGGTACTTATGCACAATGGAATATCACTCAGCCATGAAATCAATGTCATAAGGCTAGTAGCAGCAAGCATGATGAGTGGATTTAGGTACGATGACTCTAAGTGAAATAAGTCACACAGAAAAAGACACTTTTCCTAAGATATCACTTATAGAGGGAATGTCAAAATCGCTACCCTTGAACTGAATTACAAGACAGAACAGAGTCACACGTTTAGAAAACACACTATGGCTGCTTAACGGGAAAGGTCAGGTGGGGTGATGCATAAAACAAGGGTTTGAAATTAGCTCAGATTCCGTTCCATAAGCCAAATATGTAATGGACAAGACGTACACCCTGCTCAGTGAAATGGACTCAACACCCCCTATTCACCGCACAAGAATATATCTGACTGGTAAGAATCTTAAAACCTATGTATTGATATCTCTCTGGAAGTGAATCAAGAGGGTGTAAAGCGGCATAAACACAGCAGTGAAAAGCAGCTAAACCCCATTATAAAAATAAATTACTTAAAAAAAACCCATAAAACAACGACAGTGAAAGAGAGAGAAATTCTTACAAAATCCATTCAGGGGCTCTGATGCAACCTGGATTGACCATATCTAGACCCACAGCTGGATGAGACATAAGGCTGGACACTCTTGGAGCTGAGAGGATTGGTGAGGTTGGGTGAGCAAACGCAGACCCTTTAAAGTCACACTGCGTGGTACCCATCCCATGGGTCCCAAATCTCCAGGTTCAAGGGCATCTTCCTACATCGAAAACATGCCTGGGAAACCCAGAAGATGGTACACCGTGTGGTCGGGAAAGGTTTCTAAAACGCACCTCATTTCTCCTCTCCTTGTGCTCGGGTTCGCCATTCCAGCCGCTTTACTAACAACCTCCCTACGTGGAGAATCAGCACCGTTAACCTCCTCTTTCGTACAGGTTGCAATTTGTCCTGAGGATGAACGGGAAGAGGGGGAACCAATGAGAGACTAGCTCTAGGTGTTGGGACAGGCACAGGTCACTCTATTTTTCCATCAGGAAGAAGAATGAACCACAGGCTCAGCCTGCCCCCCCGGAACCAGAATAGGGCCTGAAGCAATCCTGCGCTTTTGCGGCCAGCTCCCAAAAAAGCGAGTTGACAAATGGAGCTCAGGGGCACTGCAATTCACAAACCTGCAGAGTTACAAATGATAACTCTCGTCCACAAATATATTGAGGGAAGGCAACGAAGAGGATTTGAAAGCAAGGCAGAATTGCAGGAAACAGATTTCAGGAGGTAGGTGCGACTCGCCTTTAAAGCACATGAAAAGCGGCAAAACGTCGACAATGATGCCCTTGGCCAAAAAGGGCGTATGCGTTTTTTCCTGAATATATTCAGGAAAAAACGCATACGCCCTTTTTGGCCAACCAAGCAAGCCGGAAAGGCAAATCAGCACTACAAACAAGTCTCGCTTGCCATCGGTCAAAAGGGCCATGCTGAAAAAAGTGTAAAACCCGGAAATGCAGGACAGGCCATGGAGACATGGGAGCCTTGCTACGCTGATGGGCGGGATGTAAATTGCCAACAGCCACTCTGGAGAAGTGTACGGTGTGTCCTGAAACATGTAATAAACACAGCTTAGAGAGCATAGGGCACTTCCACTCATGGGCGTATACATTGGGAAAACTGAAAATCCACAAGACACAGGCACCCCAAAGTGTAGGGCTGCTCTGTTTACAAGAACCTCCACTTCGGTACACCTTAAATAGCTCAGGATAGAGAAAAATGGCTAAAGAAGTTGTGGTACTTATGCACAATGGAATATCACTCAGCCATGAAATCAATGTCATAAGGCTAGTAGCAGCAAGCATGATGAGTGGATTTAGGTACGATGACTCTAAGTGAAATAAGTCACACAGAAAAAGACACTTTTCCTAAGATATCACTTATAGAGGGAATGTCAAAATCGCTACCCTTGAACTGAATTACAAGACAGAACACAGTCACACGTTTAGAAAACACACTATGGCTGCTTAACGGGAAAGGTCAGGTGGGGTGATGCATAAAACAAGGGTTTGAAATTAGCTCAGATTCCGTTCCATAAGCCAAATATGTAATGGACAAGACGTACACCCTGCTCAGTGAAATGGACTCAACACCCCCTATTCACCGCACAAGAATATATCTGACTGGTAAGAATCTTAAAACCTATGTATTGATATCTCTCTGGAAGTGAATCAAGAGGGTGTAAAGCGGCATAAACACAGCAGTGAAAAGCAGCTAAACCCCATTATAAAAATAAATTACTTAAAAAAAACCCATAAAACAACGACAGTGAAAGAGAGAGAAATTCTTACAAAATCCATTCAGGGGCTCTGATGCAACCTGGATTGACCATATCTAGACCCACAGCTGGATGAGACATAAGGCTGGACACTCTTGGAGCTGAGAGGATTGGTGAGGTTGGGTGAGCAAACGCAGACCCTTTAAACTCACACTGCGTGGTACCCATCCCATGGGTCCCAAATCTCCAGGTTCAAGGGCATCTTCCTACATCGAAAACATGCCTGGGAAACCCAGAAGATGGTACACCGTGTGGTCGGGAAAGGTTTCTAAAACGCACCTCATTTCTCCTCTCCTTGTGCTCGGGTTCGCCATTCCAGCCGCTTTACTAACAATCTCCCTACGTGGAGAATCAGCACCGTTAACCTCCTCTTTCGTACAGGTTGCAATTTGTCCTGAGGATGAACGGGAAGAGGGGGAACCAATGAGAGACTAGCTCTAGGTGTTGGGACAGGCACAGGTCACTCTATTTTTCCATCAGGAAGAAGAATGAACCACAGGCTCAGCCTGCCCCCCCCGGAACCAGAATAGGGCCTGAAGCAATCCTGCGCTTTTGCGGCCAGCTCCCAAAAAAGCGAGTTGACAAATGGAGCTCAGGGGCACTGCAATTCACAAACCTGCAGAGTTATAAATGATAACTGTCGTCCACAAATATATTGAGGGAAGGCAACGAAGAGGATTTGAAAGCAAGGCAGAATTGCAGGAAACAGATTTCAGGAGGTAGGTGCGACTCGCCTTTAAAGCACATGAAAAGCGGCAAAACGTCGACAATGATGCCCTTGGCCAAAAAGGGCGTATGCGTTTTTTCCTGTATATATTCAGGAAAAAACGCATACGCCCTTTTTGGCCAACCAAGCAAGCCGGAAAGGCAAATCAGCACTACAAACAAGTCTCGCTTGCCATCGGTCAAAAGGGCCATGCTGAAAAAAGTGTAAAACCCGGAAATGCAGGACAGGCCATGGAGACATGGGAGCCTTGCTACGCTGATGGGCGGGATGTAAATTGCCAACAGCCACTCTGGAGAAGTGTACGGTGTGTCCTGAAACATGTAATAAACACAGCTTAGAGAGCATAGGGCACTTCCACTCATGGGCGTATACATTGGGAAAACTGAAAATCCACAAGACACAGGCACCCCAAAGTGTAGGGCTGCTCTGTTTACAAGAACCTCCACTTCGGTACACCTTAAATAGCTCAGGATAGAGAAAAATGGCTAAAGAAGTTGTGGTACTTATGCACAATGGAATATCACTCAGCCATGAAATCAATGTCATAAGGCTAGTAGCAGCAAGCATGATGAGTGGATTTAGGTACGATGACTCTAAGTGAAATAAGTCACACAGAAAAAGACACTTTTCCTAAGATATCACTTATAGAGGGAATGTCAAAATCGCTACCCTTGAACTGAATTACAAGACAGAACAGAGTCACACGTTTAGAAAACACACTATGGCTGCTTAACGGGAAAGGTCAGGTGGGGTGATGCATAAAACAAGGGTTTGAAATTAGCTCAGATTCCGTTCCATAAGCCAAATATGTAATGGACAAGACGTACACCCTGCTCAGTGAAATGGACTCAACACCCCCTATTCACCGCACAAGAATATATCTGACTGGTAAGAATCTTAAAACCTATGTATTGATATCTCTCTGGAAGTGAATCAAGAGGGTGTAAAGCGGCATAAACACAGCAGTGAAAAGCAGCTAAACCCCATTATAAAAATAAATTACTTAAAAAAAACCCATAAAACAACGACAGTGAAAGAGAGAGAAATTCTTACAAAATCCATTCAGGGGCTCTGATGCAACCTGGATTGACCATATCTAGACCCACAGCTGGATGAGACATAAGGCTGGACACTCTTGGAGCTGAGAGGATTGGTGAGGTTGGGTGAGCAAACGCAGACCCTTTAAAGTCACACTGCGTGGTACCCATCCCATGGGTCCCAAATCTCCAGGTTCAAGGGCATCTTCCTACATCGAAAACATGCCTGGGAAACCCAGAAGATGGTACACCGTGTGGTCGGGAAAGGTTTCTAAAACGCACCTCATTTCTCCTCTCCTTGTGCTCGGGTTCGCCATTCCAGCCGCTTTACTAACAACCTCCCTACGTGGAGAATCAGCACCGTTAACCTCCTCTTTCGTACAGGTTGCAATTTGTCCTGAGGATGAACGGGAAGAGGGGGAACCAATGAGAGACTAGCTCTAGGTGTTGGGACAGGCACAGGTCACTCTATTTTTCCATCAGGAAGAAGAATGAACCACAGGCTCAGCCTGCCCCCCCGGAACCAGAATAGGGCCTGAAGCAATCCTGCGGTTTTGCGGCCAGCTCCCAAAAAAGCGAGTTGACAAATGGAGCTCAGGGGCACTGCAATTCACAAACCTGCAGAGTTAAAAATGATAACTGTCGTCCACAAATATATTGAGGGAAGGCAACGAAGAGGATTTGAAAGCAAGGCAGAATTGCAGGAAACAGATTTCAGGAGGTAGGTGCGACTCGCCTTTAAAGCACATGAAAAGCGGCAAAACGTCGACAATGATGCCCTTGGCCAAAAAGGGCGTATGCGTTTTTTCCTGAATATATTCAGGAAAAAACGCATACGCCCTTTTTGGCCAACCAAGCAAGCCGGAAAGGCAAATCAGCACTACAAACAAGTCTCGCTTGCCATCGGTCAAAAGGGCCATGCTGAAAAAAGTGTAAAACCCGGAAATGCAGGACAGGCCATGGAGACATGGGAGCCTTGCTACGCTGATGGGCGGGATGTAAATTGCCAACAGCCACTCTGGAGAAGTGTACGGTGTGTCCTGAAACATGTAATAAACACAGCTTAGAGAGCATAGGGCACTTCCACTCATGGGCGTATACATTGGGAAAACTGAAAATCCACAAGACACAGGCACCCCGAAGTGTAGGGCTGCTCTGTTTACAAGAACCTCCACTTCGGTACACCTTAAATAGCTCAGGATAGAGAAAAATGGCTAAAGAAGTTGTGGTACTTATGCACAATGGAATATCACTCAGCCATGAAATCAATGTCATAAGGCTAGTAGCAGCAAGCATGATGAGTGGATTTAGGTACGATGACTCTAAGTGAAATAAGTCACACAGAAAAAGACACTTTTCCTAAGATATCACTTATAGAGGGAATGTCAAAATCGCTACCCTTGAACTGAATTACAAGACAGAACAGAGTCACACGTTTAGAAAACACACTATGGCTGCTTAACGGGAAAGGTCAGGTGGGGTGATGCATAAAACAAGGGTTTGAAATTAGCTCAGATTCCGTTCCATAAGCCAAATATGTAATGGACAAGACGTACACCCTGCTCAGTGAAATGGACTCAACACCCCCTATTCACCGCACAAGAATATATCTGACTGGTAAGAATCTTAAAACCTATGTATTGATATCTCTCTGGAAGTGAATCAAGAGGGTGTAAAGCGGCATAAACACAGCAGTGAAAAGCAGCTAAACCCCATTATAAAAATAAATTACTTAAAAAAAACCCATAAAACAACGACAGTGAAAGAGAGAGAAATTCTTACAAAATCCATTCAGGGGCTCTGATGCAACCTGGATTGACCATATCTAGACCCACAGCTGGATGAGACATAAGGCTGGACACTCTTGGAGCTGAGAGGATTGGTGAGGTTGGGTGAGCAAACGCAGACCCTTTAAACTCACACTGCGTGGTACCCATCCCATGGGTCCCAAATCTCCAGGTTCAAGGGCATCTTCCTACATCGAAAACATGCCTGGGAAACCCAGAAGATGGTACACCGTGTGGTCGGGAAAGGTTTCTAAAACGCACCTCATTTCTCCTCTCCTTGTGCTCGGGTTCGCCATTCCAGCCGCTTTACTAACAATCTCCCTACGTGGAGAATCAGCACCGTTAACCTCCTCTTTCGTACAGGTTGCAATTTGTCCTGAGGATGAACGGGAAGAGGGGGAACCAATGAGAGACTAGCTCTAGGTGTTGGGACAGGCACAGGTCACTCTATTTTTCCATCAGGAAGAAGAATGAACCACAGGCTCAGCCTGCCCCCCCGGAACCAGAATAGGGCCTGAAGCAATCCTGCGCTTTTGCGGCCAGCTCCCAAAAAAGCGAGTTGACAAATGGAGCTCAGGGGCACTGCAATTCACAAACCTGCAGAGTTATAAATGATAACTCTCGTCCACAAATATATTGAGGGAAGGCAACGAAGAGGATTTGAAAGCAAGGCAGAATTGCAGGAAACAGATTTCAGGAGGTAGGTGCGACTCGCCTTTAAAGCACATGAAAAGCGGCAAAACGTCGACAATGATGCCCTTGGCCAAAAAGGGCGTATGCGTTTTTTCCTGAATATATTCAGGAAAAAACGCATACGCCCTTTTTGGCCAACCAAGCAAGCCGGAAAGGCAAATCAGCACTACAAACAAGTCTCGCTTGCCATCGGTCAAAAGGGCCATGCTGAAAAAAGTGTAAAACCCGGAAATGCAGGACAGGCCATGGAGACATGGGAGCCTTGCTACGCTGATGGGCGGGATGTAAATTGCCAACAGCCACTCTGGAGAAGTGTACGGTGTGTCCTGAAACATGTAATAAACACAGCTTAGAGAGCATAGGGCACTTCCACTCATGGGCGTATACATTGGGAAAACTGAAAATCCACAAGACACAGGCACCCCAAAGTGTAGGGCTGCTCTGTTTACAAGAACCTCCACTTCGGTACACCTTAAATAGCTCAGGATAGAGAAAAATGGCTAAAGAAGTTGTGGTACTTATGCACAATGGAATATCACTCAGCCATGAAATCAATGTCATAAGGCTAGTAGCAGCAAGCATGATGAGTGGATTTAGGTACGATGACTCTAAGTGAAATAAGTCACACAGAAAAAGACACTTTTCCTAAGATATCACTTATAGAGGGAATGTCAAAATCGCTACCCTTGAACTGAATTACAAGACAGAACAGAGTCACACGTTTAGAAAACACACTATGGCTGCTTAACGGGAAAGGTCAGGTGGGGTGATGCATAAAACAAGGGTTTGAAATTAGCTCAGATTCCGTTCCATAAGCCAAATATGTAATGGACAAGACGTACACCCTGCTCAGTGAAATGGACTCAACACCCCCTATTCACCGCACAAGAATATATCTGACTGGTAAGAATCTTAAAACCTATGTATTGATATCTCTCTGGAAGTGAATCAAGAGGGTGTAAAGCGGCATAAACACAGCAGTGAAAAGCAGCTAAACCCCATTATAAAAATAAATTACTTAAAAAAAACCCATAAAACAACGACAGTGAAAGAGAGAGAAATTCTTACAAAATCCATTCAGGGGCTCTGATGCAACCTGGATTGACCATATCTAGACCCACAGCTGGATGAGACATAAGGCTGGACACTCTTGGAGCTGAGAGGATTGGTGAGGTTGGGTGAGCAAACGCAGACCCTTTAAAGTCACACTGCGTGGTACCCATGCCATGGGTCCCAAATCTCCAGGTTCAAGGGCATCTTCCTACATCGAAAACATGCCTGGGAAACCCAGAAGATGGTACACCGTGTGATAGGGAAAGGTTTCTAAAACGCACCTCATTTCTCCTCTCCTTGTGCTCGGGTTCGCCATTCCAGCCGCTTTACTAACAATCTCCCTACGTGGAGAATCAGCACCGTTAACCTCCTCTTTCGTACAGGTTGCAATTTGTCCTGAGGATGAACGGGAAGAGGGGGAACCAATGAGAGACTAGCTCTAGGTGTTGGGACAGGCACAGGTCACTCTATTTTTCCATCAGGAAGAAGAATGAACCACAGGCTCAGCCTGCCCCCCCCCGAACCAGAATAGGGCCTGAAGCAATCCTGCGCTTTTGCGGCCAGCTCCCAAAAAAGCGAGTTGACAAATGGAGCTCAGGGGCACTGCAATTCACAAACCTGCAGAGTTATAAATGATAACTCTCGTCCACAAATATATTGAGGGAAGGCAACGAAGAGGATTTGAAAGCAAGGCAGAATTGCAGGAAACAGATTTCAGGAGGTAGGTGCGACTCGCCTTTAAAGCACATGAAAAGCGGCAAAACGTCGACAATGATGCCCTTGGCCAAAAAGGGCGTATGCGTTTTTTCCTGAATATATTCAGGAAAAAACGCATACGCCCTTTTTGGCCAACCAAGCAAGCCGGAAAGGCAAATCAGCACTACAAACAAGTCTCGCTTGCCATCGGTCAAAAGGGCCATGCTGAAAAAAGTGTAAAACCCGGAAATGCAGGACAGGCCATGGAGACATGGGAGCCTTGCTACGCTGATGGGCGGGATGTAAATTGCCAACAGCCACTCTGGAGAAGTGTACGGTGTGTCCTGAAACATGTAATAAACACAGCTTAGAGAGCATAGGGCACTTCCACTCATGGGCGTATACATTGGGAAAACTGAAAATCCACAAGACACAGGCACCCCAAAGTGTAGGGCTGCTCTGTTTACAAGAACCTCCACTTCGGTACACCTTAAATAGCTCAGGATAGAGAAAAATGGCTAAAGAAGTTGTGGTACTTATGCACAATGGAATATCACTCAGCCATGAAATCAATGTCATAAGGCTAGTAGCAGCAAGCATGATGAGTGGATTTAGGTACGATGACTCTAAGTGAAATAAGTCACACAGAAAAAGACACTTTTCCTAAGATATCACTTATAGAGGGAATGTCAAAATCGCTACCCTTGAACTGAATTACAAGACAGAACAGAGTCACACGTTTAGAAAACACACTATGGCTGCTTAACGGGAAAGGTCAGGTGGGGTGATGCATAAAACAAGGGTTTGAAATTAGCTCAGATTCCGTTCCATAAGCCAAATATGTAATGGACAAGACGTACACCCTGCTCAGTGAAATGGACTCAACACCCCCTATTCACCGCACAAGAATATATCTGACTGGTAAGAATCTTAAAACCTATGTATTGATATCTCTCTGGAAGTGAATCAAGAGGGTGTAAAGCGGCATAAACACAGCAGTGAAAAGCAGCTAAACCCCATTATAAAAATAAATTACTTAAAAAAAACCCATAAAACAACGACAGTGAAAGAGAGAGAAATTCTTACAAAATCCATTCAGGGGCTCTGATGCAACCTGGATTGACCATATCTAGACCCACAGCTGGATGAGACATAAGGCTGGACACTCTTGGAGCTGAGAGGATTGGTGAGGTTGGGTGAGCAAACGCAGACCCTTTAAAGTCACACTGCGTGGTACCCATGCCATGGGTCCCAAATCTCCAGGTTCAAGGGCATCTTCCTACATCGAAAACATGCCTGGGAAACCCAGAAGATGGTACACCGTGTGGTCGGGAAAGGTTTCTAAAACGCACCTCATTTCTCCTCTCCTTGTGCTCGGGTTCGCCATTCCAGCCGCTTTACTAACAATCTCCCTACGTGGAGAATCAGCACCGTTAACCTCCTGTTTCGTACAGGTTGCAATTTGTCCTGAGGATGAACGGGAAGAGGGGGAACCAATGAGAGACTAGCTCTAGGTGTTGGGACAGGCACAGGTCACTCTATTTTTCCATCAGGAAGAAGAATGAACCACAGGCTCAGCCTGCCCCCCCGGAACCAGAATAGGGCCTGAAGCAATCCTGCGCTTTTGCGGCCAGCTCCCAAAAAAGCGAGTTGACAAATGGAGCTCAGGGGCACTGCAATTCACAAACCTGCAGAGTTATAAATGATAACTCTCGTCCACAAATATATTGAGGGAAGGCAACGAAGAGGATTTGAAAGCAAGGCAGAATTGCAGGAAACAGATTTCAGGAGGTAGGTGCGACTCGCCTTTAAAGCACATGAAAAGCGGCAAAACGTCGACAATGATGCCCTTGGCCAAAAAGGGCGTATGCGTTTTTTCCTGAATATATTCAGGAAAAAACGCATACGCCCTTTTTGGCCAACCAAGCAAGCCGGAAAGGCAAATCAGCACTACAAACAAGTCTCGCTTGCCATCGGTCAAAAGGGCCATGCTGAAAAAAGTGTAAAACCCGGAAATGCAGGACAGGCCATGGAGACATGGGAGCCTTGCTACGCTGATGGGCGGGATGCAAATTGCCAACAGCCACTCTGGAGAAGTGTACGGTGTGTCCTGAAACATGGAATAAACACAGCTTAGAGAGCATAGGGCACTTCCACTCATGGGCGTAGAAATCGGGAAACCTAAAAATCAACAAGACACAGGCACCCCAAAGTTTAGGGCTGCTCTGTTTCCAAGAACCTCCACTTCGGTACACCTTAAATATCCCAGGAAAGAGAAAAATGGATAAAGAAGTTGTGGTACTTATGCACAATGGAATATCACTCAGCCATGAAATCAGTGTCATAAGGCTAGTAGCAGCATGATGAGTGGATTTAGGGACGATGACTCTAAGTGAAGTAAGTCACACAGAAAAGGAAACTTATCCTAAGTTATCACTTGTAGAGGGAATGTCAAAATCGCTACACCTGAACTGAATTCCAAAACAGAACAGAGTCACACATTTAGAAAACACACTATGGCTGCTTAACGGGAAAGCCGAGGTGGGGCGATGCATAAAACAAGGGTTTGAAATTAGCTCAGATACCGTTCCACAAGCCAAATATGTAACAGACAAGACCTACTCCCTGCTCAGTGAACTGGACTCAACACCCCCTATTCACCGCCCAAGAATATATCTGACTAGGAAGAGTCGTAAAACCTATGTATTGATCTCTCTCTGGAAGTGAATCAAGAGGGTGTAAAGCGGCATAAACACAGCAGGGAAAGGCAGCTAAACCCCATTATAAAACTAGATTACTTCAAAAAAAAACCCATAAAACAAAGACAGTGAAAGAGAGAGAAATTCTTACAAAATCCGTTCAGGGGCTCTGATGCAACCTGGATTGACCATATCTAGACCCACAGCTGGATGAGACATAAGGCTGGACACTCTTGGGGCTGAGAGGATTGGTGAGGTTGGGTGAGCAAACGCAGACCCTTTAAAGTAATACTGCGTGGTACCCATGCCATGGGTCCCAAATCTCCAGGTTCAAGGGCATCTTCCTCCATCGAAAACATGCCTGGGAAACCCAGAAGATGGTACACCGTGTGATCGGGAAAGGTTTCTAAAACGCACCTCATTTCTCCTCTCCTTGTGCTCGGGTTCGCCATTCCAGCCGCTTCACTAACAATCTCCCTACGTGGAGAATCAGCACCGTTGACCTCCTGTTTCGTACAGGTCGCAATTTGTCCCGAGGATGAACGGGAAGAGGGGGAACCAATGAGAGACTAGCTCTAGGTGTTGGGACAGGCACAGGTCACTCTATTTTCCCATCAGGAAGAAGAATGAACCACAGGCTCAGCCTGCCCCCCGGAACCAGAATAGGGCCTGAAGCAATCCTGCGCTTTTGCGGCCGGCTCCCAAAAAAGCGAGTTGACAAATGGAGCTCAGGGGCACTGCAATTCACAAACCTGCAGAGTTATAAATGATAACTCTCGTCCACAAATATATTGAGGGAAGGCAACGAAGAGGATTTGAAAGCAAGGCAGAATTGCAGGAAACCGATTTCAGGAGGTAGATTCGACTCGCCTCGAAAGCACATGAAAAGCGGCAAAGCGTTGACAATGATGCCCTTGGCCAAAAAGGGCGTATGCGTTTTTTCCTGAATATATTCAGGAAAAAACGCATACGCCCTTTTTGGCCAACCAAGCAAGCCGGAAAGGCAAATCTGCGCTACAAAGAAGTCTCGCTTGCCAGCGGTCAAAAGGGCCATGCTGAAAAAAGTGTAAAAACCAGAAATGCAGGACAGGCCATGGAGACATGGGAGCCTTGCTACGCTGATGGGCGGGGTGGAAATGGCCAACAGCCACTCTGGAGAAGTGTACGCTGCGTCCTGAAACATGGAATAAACACAGCTTAGAGAGCATAGGGCACTTCCACTCATGGGCGTAGAAATCGGGAAACCTAAAAATCAACAAGACACAGGCACCCCAAAGTTTAGGGCTGCTCTGTTTCCAAGAACCTCCACTTCGGTACACCTTAAATATCCCAGGAAAGAGAAAAATGGATAAAGAAGTTGTGGTACTTATGCACAATGGAATATCACTCAGCCATGAAATCAATGTCATAAGGCGAGTAGCAGCCAGTATGATGAGTTTATTTAGGTACGATGACTCTAAGTGAAATAAGTCACACAGAAAAAGACACTTATCCTAAGATATCACTTATAGAGGGAATGTCAAAATCGCTACCCTTGAACTGAATTACAAGACAGAACAGAGTCACACGTTTAGAAAACACACTATGGCTGCTTAACGGGAAAGCCGAGGTGGGGCGATGCATAAAACAAGGGTTTGAAATTAGCTCAGATACCGTTCCACAAGCCAAATATGTAACAGACAAGACCTACTCCCTGCTCAGTGAACTGGACTCAACACCCCCTATTCACCGCCCAAGAATATATCTGACTAGGAAGAGTCGTAAAACCTATGTATTGATCTCTCTCTGGAAGTGAATCAAGAGGGTGTAAAGCGGCATAAACACAGCAGGGAAAGGCAGCTAAACCCCATTATAAAACTAGATTACTTCAAAAAAAAACCCATAAAACAAAGACAGTGAAAGAGAGAGAAATTCTTACAAAATCCGTTCAGGGGCTCTGATGCAACCTGGATTGACCATATCTAGACCCACAGCTGGATGAGACATAAGGCTGGACACTCTTGGGGCTGAGAGGATTGGTGAGGTTGGGTGAGCAAACGCAGACCCTTTAAAGTAATACTGCGTGGTACCCATGCCATGGGTCCCAAATCTCCAGGTTCAAGGGCATCTTCCTCCATCGAAAACATGCCTGGGAAACCCAGAAGATGGTACACCGTGTGATCGGGAAAGGTTTCTAAAACGCACCTCATTTCTCCTCTCCTTGTGCTCGGGTTCGCCATTCCAGCCGCTTCACTAACAATCTCCCTACGTGGAGAATCAGCACCGTTGACCTCCTGTTTCGTACAGGTCGCAATTTGTCCCGAGGATGAACGGGAAGAGGGGGAACCAATGAGAGACTAGCTCTAGGTGTTGGGACAGGCACAGGTCACTCTATTTTCCCATCAGGAAGAAGAATGAACCACAGGCTCAGCCTGCCCCCCGGAACCAGAATAGGGCCTGAAGCAATCCTGCGCTTTTGCGGCCGGCTCCCAAAAAAGCGAGTTGACAAATGGAGCTCAGGGGCACTGCAATTCACAAACCTGCAGAGTTATAAATGATAACTCTCGTCCACAAATATATTGAGGGAAGGCAACGAAGAGGATTTGAAAGCAAGGCAGAATTGCAGGAAACCGATTTCAGGAGGTAGATTCGACTCGCCTCGAAAGCACATGAAAAGCGGCAAAGCGTTGACAATGATGCCCTTGGCCAAAAAGGGCGTATGCGTTTTTTCCTGAATATATTCAGGAAAAAACGCATACGCCCTTTTTGGCCAACCAAGCAAGCCGGAAAGGCAAATCTGCGCTACAAAGAAGTCTCGCTTGCCAGCGGTCAAAAGGGCCATGCTGAAAAAAGTGTAAAAACCAGAAATGCAGGACAGGCCATGGAGACATGGGAGCCTTGCTACGCTGATGGGCGGGGTGGAAATGGCCAACAGCCACTCTGGAGAAGTGTACGCTGCGTCCTGAAACATGGAATAAACACAGCTTAGAGAGCATAGGGCACTTCCACTCATGGGCGTAGAAATCGGGAAACCTAAAAATCAACAAGACACAGGCACCCCAAAGTTTAGGGCTGCTCTGTTTCCAAGAACCTCCACTTCGGTACACCTTAAATATCCCAGGAAAGAGAAAAATGGATAAAGAAGTTGTGGTACTTATGCACAATGGAATATCACTCAGCCAAGAAATCAGTGTCATAAGGCTAGTAGCAGCATGATGAGTGGATTTAGGGACGATGACTCTAAGTGAAGTAAGTCACACAGAAAAGGAAACTTATCCTAAGTTATCACTTGTAGAGGGAATGTCAAAATCGCTACACCTGAACTGAATTCCAAAACAGAACAGAGTCACACATTTAGAAAACACACTATGGCTGCTTAACGGGAAAGCCGAGGTGGGGCGATGCATAAAACAAGGGTTTGAAATTAGCTCAGATACCGTTCCACAAGCCAAATATGTAACAGACAAGACCTACTCCCTGCTCAGTGAACTGGACTCAACACCCCCTATTCACCGCCCAAGAATATATCTGACTAGGAAGAGTCGTAAAACCTATGTATTGATCTCTCTCTGGAAGTGAATCAAGAGGGTGTAAAGCGGCATAAACACAGCAGGGAAAGGCAGCTAAACCCCATTATAAAACTAGATTACTTCAAAAAAAAACCCATAAAACAAAGACAGTGAAAGAGAGAGAAATTCTTACAAAATCCGTTCAGGGGCTCTGATGCAACCTGGATTGACCATATCTAGACCCACAGCTGGATGAGACATAAGGCTGGACACTCTTGGGGCTGAGAGGATTGGTGAGGTTGGGTGAGCAAACGCAGACCCTTTAAAGTAATACTGCGTGGTACCCATGCCATGGGTCCCAAATCTCCAGGTTCAAGGGCATCTTCCTCCATCGAAAACATGCCTGGGAAACCCAGAAGATGGTACACCGTGTGATCGGGAAAGGTTTCTAAAACGCACCTCATTTCTCCTCTCCTTGTGCTCGGGTTCGCCATTCCAGCCGCTTCACTAACAATCTCCCTACGTGGAGAATCAGCACCGTTGACCTCCTGTTTCGTACAGGTCGCAATTTGTCCCGAGGATGAACGGGAAGAGGGGGAACCAATGAGAGACTAGCTCTAGGTGTTGGGACAGGCACAGGTCACTCTATTTTCCCATCAGGAAGAAGAATGAACCACAGGCTCAGCCTGCCCCCCGGAACCAGAATAGGGCCTGAAGCAATCCTGCGCTTTTGCGGCCGGCTCCCAAAAAAGCGAGTTGACAAATGGAGCTCAGGGGCACTGCAATTCACAAACCTGCAGAGTTATAAATGATAACTCTCGTCCACAAATATATTGAGGGAAGGCAACGAAGAGGATTTGAAAGCAAGGCAGAATTGCAGGAAACCGATTTCAGGAGGTAGATTCGACTCGCCTCGAAAGCACATGAAAAGCGGCAAAGCGTTGACAATGATGCCCTTGGCCAAAAAGGGCGTATGCGTTTTTTCCTGAATATATTCAGGAAAAAACGCATACGCCCTTTTTGGCCAACCAAGCAAGCCGGAAAGGCAAATCTGCGCTACAAAGAAGTCTCGCTTGCCAGCGGTCAAAAGGGCCATGCTGAAAAAAGTGTAAAAACCAGAAATGCAGGACAGGCCATGGAGACATGGGAGCCTTGCTACGCTGATGGGCGGGGTGGAAATGGCCAACAGCCACTCTGGAGAAGTGTACGCTGCGTCCTGAAACATGGAATAAACACAGCTTAGAGAGCATAGGGCACTTCCACTCATGGGCGTAGAAATCGGGAAACCTAAAAATCAACAAGACACAGGCACCCCAAAGTTTAGGGCTGCTCTGTTTCCAAGAACCTCCACTTCGGTACACCTTAAATATCCCAGGAAAGAGAAAAATGGATAAAGAAGTTGTGGTACTTATGCACAATGGAATATCACTCAGCCAAGAAATCAGTGTCATAAGGCTAGTAGCAGCATGATGAGTGGATTTAGGGACGATGACTCTAAGTGAAGTAAGTCACACAGAAAAGGAAACTTATCCTAAGTTATCACTTGTAGAGGGAATGTCAAAATCGCTACACCTGAACTGAATTCCAAAACAGAACAGAGTCACACATTTAGAAAACACACTATGGCTGCTTAACGGGAAAGCCGAGGTGGGGGGATGCATAAAACAAGGGTTTGAAATTAGCTCAGATTCCGTTCCATAAGCCAAATATGTAATGGACAAGACGTACACCCTGCTCAGTGAAATGGACTCAACACCCCCTATTCACCGCACAAGAATATATCTGACTGGTAAGAATCTTAAAACCTATGTATTGATATCTCTCTGGAAGTGAATCAAGAGGGTGTAAAGCGGCATAAACACAGCAGTGAAAAGCAGCTAAACCCCATTATAAAAATAAATTACTTAAAAAAAACCCATAAAACAACGACAGTGAAAGAGAGAGAAATTCTTACAAAATCCATTCAGGGGCTCTGATGCAACCTGGATTGACCATATCTAGACCCACAGCTGGATGAGACATAAGGCTGGACACTCTTGGAGCTGAGAGGATTGGTGAGGTTGGGTGAGCAAACGCAGACCCTTTAAAGTCACACTGCGTGGTACCCATGCCATGGGTCCCAAATCTCCAGGTTCAAGGGCATCTTCCTACATCGAAAACATGCCTGGGAAACCCAGAAGATGGTACACCGTGTGATAGGGAAAGGTTTCTAAAACGCACCTCATTTCTCCTCTCCTTGTGCTCGGGTTCGCCATTCCAGCCGCTTTACTAACAATCTCCCTACGTGGAGAATCAGCACCGTTAACCTCCTCTTTCGTACAGGTTGCAATTTGTCCTGAGGATGAACGGGAAGAGGGGGAACCAATGAGAGACTAGCTCTAGGTGTTGGGACAGGCACAGGTCACTCTATTTTTCCATCAGGAAGAAGAATGAACCACAGGCTCAGCCTGCCCCCCCCGAACCAGAATAGGGCCTGAAGCAATCCTGCGCTTTTGCGGCCAGCTCCCAAAAAAGCGAGTTGACAAATGGAGCTCAGGGGCACTGCAATTCACAAACCTGCAGAGTTATAAATGATAACTCTCGTCCACAAATATATTGAGGGAAGGCAACGAAGAGGATTTGAAAGCAAGGCAGAATTGCAGGAAACAGATTTCAGGAGGTAGGTGCGACTCGCCTTTAAAGCACATGAAAAGCGGCAAAACGTCGACAATGATGCCCTTGGCCAAAAAGGGCGTATGCGTTTTTTCCTGAATATATTCAGGAAAAAACGCATACGCCCTTTTTGGCCAACCAAGCAAGCCGGAAAGGCAAATCAGCACTACAAACAAGTCTCGCTTGCCATCGGTCAAAAGGGCCATGCTGAAAAAAGTGTAAAACCCGGAAATGCAGGACAGGCCATGGAGACATGGGAGCCTTGCTACGCTGATGGGCGGGATGTAAATTGCCAACAGCCACTCTGGAGAAGTGTACGGTGTGTCCTGAAACATGTAATAAACACAGCTTAGAGAGCATAGGGCACTTCCACTCATGGGCGTATACATTGGGAAAACTGAAAATCCACAAGACACAGGCACCCCAAAGTGTAGGGCTGCTCTGTTTACAAGAACCTCCACTTCGGTACACCTTAAATAGCTCAGGATAGAGAAAAATGGCTAAAGAAGTTGTGGTACTTATGCACAATGGAATATCACTCAGCCATGAAATCAATGTCATAAGGCTAGTAGCAGCAAGCATGATGAGTGGATTTAGGTACGATGACTCTAAGTGAAATAAGTCACACAGAAAAAGACACTTTTCCTAAGATATCACTTATAGAGGGAATGTCAAAATCGCTACCCTTGAACTGAATTACAAGACAGAACACAGTCACACGTTTAGAAAACACACTATGGCTGCTTAACGGGAAAGGTCAGGTGGGGTGATGCATAAAACAAGGGTTTGAAATTAGCTCAGATTCCGTTCCATAAGCCAAATATGTAATGGACAAGACGTACACCCTGCTCAGTGAAATGGACTCAACACCCCCTATTCACCGCACAAGAATATATCTGACTGGTAAGAATCTTAAAACCTATGTATTGATATCTCTCTGGAAGTGAATCAAGAGGGTGTAAAGCGGCATAAACACAGCAGTGAAAAGCAGCTAAACCCCATTATAAAAATAAATTACTTAAAAAAAACCCATAAAACAACGACAGTGAAAGAGAGAGAAATTCTTACAAAATCCATTCAGGGGCTCTGATGCAACCTGGATTGACCATATCTAGACCCACAGCTGGATGAGACATAAGGCTGGACACTCTTGGAGCTGAGAGGATTGGTGAGGTTGGGTGAGCAAACGCAGACCCTTTAAAGTCATACTGCGTGGTACCCATCCCATGGGTCCCAAATCTCCAGGTTCAAGGGCATCTTCCTACATCGAAAACATGCCTGGGAAACCCAGAAGATGGTACACCGTGTGGTCGGGAAAGGTTTCTAAAACGCACCTCATTTCTCCTCTCCTTGTGCTCGGGTTCGCCATTCCAGCCGCTTTACTAACAATCTCCCTACGTGGAGAATCAGCACCGTTAACCTCCTCTTTCGTACAGGTTGCAATTTGTCCTGAGGATGAACGGGAAGAGGGGGAACCAATGAGAGACTAGCTCTAGGTGTTGGGACAGGCACAGGTCACTCTATTTTTCCATCAGGAAGAAGAATGAACCACAGGCTCAGCCTGCCCCCCCGGAACCAGAATAGGGCCTGAAGCAATCCTGCGCTTTTGCGGCCAGCTCCCAAAAAAGCGAGTTGACAAATGGAGCTCAGGGGCACTGCAATTCACAAACCTGCAGAGTTATAAATGATAACTCTCGTCCACAAATATATTGAGGGAAGGCAACGAAGAGGATTTGAAAGCAAGGCAGAATTGCAGGAAACAGATTTCAGGAGGTAGGTGCGACTCGCCTTTAAAGCACATGAAAAGCGGCAAAACGTCGACAATGATGCCCTTGGCCAAAAAGGGCGTATGCGTTTTTTCCTGAATATATTCAGGAAAAAACGCATACGCCCTTTTTGGCCAACCAAGCAAGCCGGAAAGGCAAATCAGCACTACAAACAAGTCTCGCTTGCCATCGGTCAAAAGGGCCATGCTGAAAAAAGTGTAAAACCCGGAAATGCAGGACAGGCCATGGAGACATGGGAGCCTTGCTACGCTGATGGGCGGGATGCAAATTGCCAACAGCCACTCTGGAGAAGTGTACGGTGTGTCCTGAAACATGTAATAAACACAGCTTAGAGAGCATAGGGCACTTCCACTCATGGGCGTATACATTGGGAAAACTGAAAATCCACAAGACACAGGCACCCCAAAGTGTAGGGCTGCTCTGTTTACAAGAACCTCCACTTCGGTACACCTTAAATAGCTCAGGATAGAGAAAAATGGATAAAGAAGTTGTGGTACTTATGCACAATGGAATATCACTCAGCCATGAAATCAATGTCATAAGGCTAGTAGCAGCAAGCATGATGAGTGGATTTAGGTACGATGACTCTAAGTGAAATAAGTCACACAGAAAAAGACACTTTTCCTAAGATATCACTTATAGAGGGAATGTCAAAATCGCTACCCTTGAACTGAATTACAAGACAGAACAGAGTCACACGTTTAGAAAACACACTATGGCTGCTTAACGGGAAAGGTCAGGTGGGGTGATGCATAAAACAAGGGTTTGAAATTAGCTCAGATTCCGTTCCATAAGCCAAATATGTAATGGACAAGACGTACACCCTGCTCAGTGAAATGGACTCAACACCCCCTATTCACCGCACAAGAATATATCTGACTGGTAAGAATCTTAAAACCTATGTATTGATATCTCTCTGGAAGTGAATCAAGAGGGTGTAAAGCGGCATAAACACAGCAGTGAAAAGCAGCTAAACCCCATTATAAAAATAAATTACTTAAAAAAAACCCATAAAACAACGACAGTGAAAGAGAGAGAAATTCTTACAAAATCCATTCAGGGGCTCTGATGCAACCTGGATTGACCATATCTAGACCCACAGCTGGATGAGACATAAGGCTGGACACTCTTGGAGCTGAGAGGATTGGTGAGGTTGGGTGAGCAAACGCAGACCCTTTAAAGTCATACTGCGTGGTACCCATCCCATGGGTCCCAAATCTCCAGGTTCAAGGGCATCTTCCTACATCGAAAACATGCCTGGGAAACCCAGAAGATGGTACACCGTGTGGTCGGGAAAGGTTTCTAAAACGCACCTCATTTCTCCTCTCCTTGTGCTCGGGTTCGCCATTCCAGCCGCTTTACTAACAATCTCCCTACGTGGAGAATCAGCACCGTTAACCTGCTCTTTCGTACAGGTTGCAATTTGTCCTGAGGATGAACGGGAAGAGGGGGAACCAATGAGAGACTAGCTCTAGGTGTTGGGACAGGCACAGGTCACTCTATTTTTCCATCAGGAAGAAGAATGAACCACAGGCTCAGCCTGCCCCCCCCGGAACCAGAATAGGGCCTGAAGCAATCCTGCGCTTTTGCGGCCAGCTCCCAAAAAAGCGAGTTGACAAATGGAGCTCAGGGGCACTGCAATTCACAAACCTGCAGAGTTATAAATGATAACTGTCGTCCACAAATATATTGAGGGAAGGCAACGAAGAGGATTTGAAAGCAAAGCAGAATTGCAGGAAACAGATTTCAGGAGGTAGGTGCGACTCGCCTTTAAAGCACATGAAAAGCGGCAAAACGTCGACAATGATGCCCTTGGCCAAAAAGGGCGTATGCGTTTTTTCCTGTATATATTCAGGAAAAAACGCATACGCCCTTTTTGGCCAACCAAGCAAGCCGGAAAGGCAAATCAGCACTACAAACAAGTCTCGCTTGCCATTGGTCAAAAGGGCCATGCTGAAAAAAGTGTAAAACCCGGAAATGCAGGACAGGCCATGGAGACATGGGAGCCTTGCTACGCTGATGGGCGGGATGTAAATTGCCAACAGCCACTCTGGAGAAGTGTACGGTGTGTCCTGAAACATGTAATAAACACAGCTTAGAGAGCATAGGGCACTTCCACTCATGGGCGTATACATTGGGAAAACTGAAAATCCACAAGACACAGGCACCCCAAAGTGTAGGGCTGCTCTGTTTACAAGAACCTCCACTTCGGTACACCTTAAATAGCTCAGGATAGAGAAAAATGGCTAAAGAAGTTGTGGTACTTATGCACAATGGAATATCACTCAGCCATGAAATCAATGTCATAAGGCTAGTAGCAGCAAGCATGATGAGTGGATTTAGGTACGATGACTCTAAGTGAAATAAGTCACACAGAAAAAGACACTTTTCCTAAGATATCACTTATAGAGGGAATGTCAAAATCGCTACCCTTGAACTGAATTACAAGACAGAACAGAGTCACACGTTTAGAAAACACACTATGGCTGCTTAACGGGAAAGGTCAGGTGGGGTGATGCATAAAACAAGGGTTTGAAATTAGCTCAGATTCCGTTCCATAAGCCAAATATGTAATGGACAAGACGTACACCCTGCTCAGTGAAATGGACTCAACACCCCCTATTCACCGCACAAGAATATATCTGACTGGTAAGAATCTTAAAACCTATGTATTGATATCTCTCTGGAAGTGAATCAGGAGGGTGTAAAGCGGCATAAACACAGCAGTGAAAAGCAGCTAAACCCCATTATAAAAATAAATTACTTAAAAAAAACCCATAAAACAACGACAGTGAAAGAGAGAGAAATTCTTACAAAATCCATTCAGGGGCTCTGATGCAACCTGGATTGACCATATCTAGACCCACAGCTGGATGAGACATAAGGGTGGACACTCTTGGAGCTGAGAGGATTGGTGAGGTTGGGTGAGCAAACGCAGACCCTTTAAAGTCATACTGCGTGGTACCCATCCCATGGGTCCCAAATCTCCAGGTTCAAGGGCATCTTCCTACATCGAAAACATGCCTGGGAAACCCAGAAGATGGTACACCGTGTGGTCGGGAAAGGTTTCTAAAACGCACCTCATTTCTCCTCTCCTTGTGCTCGGGTTCGCCATTCCAGCCGCTTTACTAACAATCTCCCTACGTGGAGAATCAGCACCGTTAACCTCCTGTTTCGTACAGGTTGCAATTTGTCCTGAGGATGAACGGGAAGAGGGGGAACCAATGAGAGACTAGCTCTAGGTGTTGGGACAGGCACAGGTCACTCTATTTTTCCATCAGGAAGAAGAATGAACCACAGGCTCAGCCTGCCCCCCCGGAACCAGAATAGGGCCTGAAGCAATCCTGCGCTTTTGCGGCCAGCTCCCAAAAAAGCGAGTTGACAAATGGAGCTCAGGGGCACTGCAATTCACAAACCTGCAGAGTTATAAATGATAACTCTCGTCCACAAATATATTGAGGGAAGGCAACGAAGAGGATTTGAAAGCAAGGCAGAATTGCAGGAAACAGATTTCAGGAGGTAGGTGCGACTCGCCTTTAAAGCACATGAAAAGCGGCAAAACGTCGACAATGATGCCCTTGGCCAAAAAGGGCGTATGCGTTTTTTCCTGAATATATTCAGGAAAAAACGCATACGCCCTTTTTGGCCAACCAAGCAAGCCGGAAAGGCAAATCAGCACTACAAACAAGTCTCGCTTGCCATCGGTCAAAAGGGCCATGCTGAAAAAAGTGTAAAACCCGGAAATGCAGGACAGGCCATGGAGACATGGGAGCCTTGCTACGCTGATGGGCGGGATGCAAATTGCCAACAGCCACTCTGGAGAAGTGTACGGTGTGTCCTGAAACATGGAATAAACACAGCTTAGAGAGCATAGGGCACTTCCACTCATGGGCGTAGAAATCGGGAAACCTAAAAATCAACAAGACACAGGCACCCCAAAGTTTAGGGCTGCTCTGTTTCCAAGAACCTCCACTTCGGTACACCTTAAATATCCCAGGAAAGAGAAAAATGGATAAAGAAGTTGTGGTACTTATGCACAATGGAATATCACTCAGCCATGAAATCAGTGTCATAAGGCTAGTAGCAGCAGGATGAGTGGATTTAGGGACGATGACTCTAAGTGAAGTAAGTCACACAGAAAAGGAAACTTATCCTAAGTTATCACTTGTAGAGGGAATGTCAAAATCGCTACACCTGAACTGAATTCCAAAACAGAACAGAGTCACACATTTAGAAAACACACTATGGCTGCTTAACGGGAAAGCCGAGGTGGGGCGATGCATAAAACAAGGGTTTGAAATTAGCTCAGATACCGTTCCACAAGCCAAATATGTAACAGACAAGACCTACTCCCTGCTCAGTGAACTGGACTCAACACCCCCTATTCACCGCCCAAGAATATATCTGACTAGGAAGAGTCGTAAAACCTATGTATTGATCTCTCTCTGGAAGTGAATCAAGAGGGTGTAAAGCGGCATAAACACAGCAGCGAAAGGCAGCTAAACCCCATTATAAAACTAGATTACTTCAAAAAAAAACCCATAAAACAAAGACAGTGAAAGAGAGAGAAATTCTTACAAAATCCGTTCAGGGGCTCTGATGCAACCTGGATTGACCATATCTAGACCCACAGCTGGATGAGACATAAGGCTGGACACTCTTGGGGCTGAGAGGATTGGTGAGGTTGGGTGAGCAAACGCAGACCCTTTAAAGTCATACTGCGTGGTACCCATGCCATGGGTCCCAAATCTCCAGGTTCAAGGGCATCTTCCTCCATCGAAAACATGCCTGGGAAACCCAGAAGATGGTACACCGTGTGATCGGGAAAGGTTTCTAAAACGCACCTCATTTCTCCTCTCCTTGTGCTCGGGTTCGCCATTCCAGCCGCTTCACTAACAATCTCCCTACGTGGAGAATCAGCACCGTTGACCTCCTGTTTCGTACAGGTCGCAATTTGTCCCGAGGATGAACGGGAAGAGGGGGAACCAATGAGAGACTAGCTCTAGGTGTTGGGACAGGCACAGGTCACTCTATTTTCCCATCAGGAAGAAGAATGAACCACAGGCTCAGCCTGCCCCCCGGAACCAGAATAGGGCCTGAAGCAATCCTGCGCTTTTGCGGCCAGCTCCCAAAAAAGCGAGTTGACAAATGGAGCTCAGGGGCACTGCAATTCACAAACCTGCAGAGTTATAAATGATAACTCTCGTCCACAAATATATTGAGGGAAGGCAACGAAGAGGATTTGAAAGCAAGGCAGAATTGCAGGAAACCGATTTCAGGAGGTAGATTCGACTCGCCTTGAAAGCACATGAAAAGCGGCAAAGCGTTGACAATGATGCCCTTGGCCAAAAAGGGCGTGTGCGTTTTTTCCTGAATATATTCAGGAAAAAACGCACACGCCCTTTTTGGCCAACCAAGCAAGCCGGAAAGGCAAATCGGCGCTACAAAGAAGTCTCGCTTGCCAGCGGTCAAAAGGGCCATGCTGAAAAAAGTGTAAAACCCGGAAATGCAGGACAGGCCATGGAGACATGGGAGCCTTGCTACGCTGATGGGCGGGGTGGAAATGGCTAACAGCCACTCTGGAGAAGTGTACGCTGCGTCCTGAAACATGGAATAAACACAGCTTAGAGAGCATAGGGCACTTCCACTCATGGGCGTAGAAATCGGGAAACCTAAAAATCAACAAGACACAGGCACCCCAAAGTTTAGGGCTGCTCTGTTTCCAAGAACCTCCACTTCGGTACACCTTAAATATCCCAGGAAAGAGAAAAATGGATAAAGAAGTTGTGGTACTTATGCACAATGGAATATCACTCAGCCATGAAATCAGTGTCATAAGGCTAGTAGCAGCATGATGAGTGGATTTAGGGACGATGAGTCTAAGTGAAGTAAGTCACACAGAAAAGGAAACTTATCCTAAGTTATCACTTGTAGAGGGAATGTCAAAATCGCTACACCTGAACTGAATTCCAAAACAGAACAGAGTCACACATTTAGAAAACACACTATGGCTGCTTAACGGGAAAGCCGAGGTGGGGCGATGCATAAAACAAGGGTTTGAAATTAGCTCAGATACCGTTCCACAAGCCAAATATGTAACAGACAAGACCTACTCCCTGCTCAGTGAACTGGACTCAACACCCCCTATTCACCGCCCAAGAATATATCTGACTAGGAAGAGTCGTAAAACCTATGTATTGATCTCTCTCTGGAAGTGAATCAAGAGGGTGTAAAGCGGCATAAACACAGCAGGGAAAGGCAGCTAAACCCCATTATAAAACTAGATTACTTCAAAAAAAAACCCATAAAACAAAGACAGTGAAAGAGAGAGAAATTCTTACAAAATCCGTTCAGGGGCTCTGATGCAACCTGGATTGACCATATCTAGACCCACAGCTGGATGAGACATAAGGCTGGACACTCTTGGGGCTGAGAGGATTGGTGAGGTTGGGTGAGCAAACGCAGACCCTTTAAAGTAATACTGCGTGGTACCCATGCCATGGGTCCCAAATCTCCAGGTTCAAGGGCATCTTCCTCCATCGAAAACATGCCTGGGAAACCCAGAAGATGGTACACCGTGTGATCGGGAAAGGTTTCTAAAACGCACCTCATTTCTCCTCTCCTTGTGCTCGGGTTCGCCATTCCAGCCGCTTCACTAACAATCTCCCTACGTGGAGAATCAGCACCGTTGACCTCCTGTTTCGTACAGGTCGCAATTTGTCCCGAGGATGAACGGGAAGAGGGGGAACCAATGAGAGACTAGCTCTAGGTGTTGGGACAGGCACAGGTCACTCTATTTTCCCATCAGGAAGAAGAATGAACCACAGGCTCAGCCTGCCCCCCGGAACCAGAATAGGGCCTGAAGCAATCCTGCGCTTTTGCGGCCGGCTCCCAAAAAAGCGAGTTGACAAATGGAGCTCAGGGGCACTGCAATTCACAAACCTGCAGAGTTATAAATGATAACTCTCGTCCACAAATATATTGAGGGAAGGCAACGAAGAGGATTTGAAAGCAAGGCAGAATTGCAGGAAACCGATTTCAGGAGGTAGATTCGACTCGCCTCGAAAGCACATGAAAAGCGGCAAAGCGTTGACAATGATGCCCTTGGCCAAAAAGGGCGTATGCGTTTTTTCCTGAATATATTCAGGAAAAAACGCATACGCCCTTTTTGGCCAACCAAGCAAGCCGGAAAGGCAAATCTGCGCTACAAAGAAGTCTCGCTTGCCAGCGGTCAAAAGGGCCATGCTGAAAAAAGTGTAAAAACCAGAAATGCAGGACAGGCCATGGAGACATGGGAGCCTTGCTACGCTGATGGGCGGGGTGGAAATGGCCAACAGCCACTCTGGAGAAGTGTACGCTGCGTCCTGAAACATGGAATAAACACAGCTTAGAGAGCATAGGGCACTTCCACTCATGGGCGTAGAAATCGGGAAACCTAAAAATCAACAAGACACAGGCACCCCAAAGTTTAGGGCTGCTCTGTTTCCAAGAACCTCCACTTCGGTACACCTTAAATATCCCAGGAAAGAGAAAAATGGATAAAGAAGTTGTGGTACTTATGCACAATGGAATATCACTCAGCCATGAAATCAGTGTCATAAGGCTAGTAGCAGCATGATGAGTGGATTTAGGGACGATGACTCTAAGTGAAGTAAGTCACACAGAAAAGGAAACTTATCCTAAGTTATCACTTGTAGAGGGAATGTCAAAATCGCTACACCTGAACTGAATTCCAAAACAGAACAGAGTCACACATTTAGAAAACACACTATGGCTGCTTAACGGGAAAGCCGAGGTGGGGCGATGCATAAAACAAGGGTTTGAAATTAGCTCAGATACCGTTCCACAAGCCAAATATGTAACAGACAAGACCTACTCCCTGCTCAGTGAACTGGACTCAACACCCCCTATTCACCGCCCAAGAATATATCTGACTAGGAAGAGTCGTAAAACCTATGTATTGATCTCTCTCTGGAAGTGAATCAAGAGGGTGTAAAGCGGCATAAACACAGCAGGGAAAGGCAGCTAAACCCCATTATAAAACTAGATTACTTCAAAAAAAAACCCATAAAACAAAGACAGTGAAAGAGAGAGAAATTCTTACAAAATCCGTTCAGGGGCTCTGATGCAACCTGGATTGACCATATCTAGACCCACAGCTGGATGAGACATAAGGCTGGACACTCTTGGGGCTGAGAGGATTGGTGAGGTTGGGTGAGCAAACGCAGACCCTTTAAAGAAATACTGCGTGGTACCCATGCCATGGGTCCCAAATCTCCAGGTTCAAGGGCATCTTCCTCCATCGAAAACATGCCTGGGAAACCCAGAAGATGGTACACCGTGTGATCGGGAAAGGTTTCTAAAACGCACCTCATTTCTCCTCTCCTTGTGCTCGGGTTCGCCATTCCAGCCGCTTCACTAACAATCTCCCTACGTGGAGAATCAGCACCGTTGACCTCCTGTTTCGTACAGGTCGCAATTTGTCCCGAGGATGAACGGGAAGAGGGGGAACCAATGAGAGACTAGCTCTAGGTGTTGGGACAGGCACAGGTCACTCTATTTTCCCATCAGGAAGAAGAATGAACCACAGGCTCAGCCTGCCCCCCGGAACCAGAATAGGGCCTGAAGCAATCCTGCGCTTTTGCGGCCGGCTCCCAAAAAAGCGAGTTGACAAATGGAGCTCAGGGGCACTGCAATTCACAAACCTGCAGAGTTATAAATGATAACTCTCGTCCACAAATATATTGAGGGAAGGCAACGAAGAGGATTTGAAAGCAAGGCAGAATTGCAGGAAACCGATTTCAGGAGGTAGATTCGACTCGCCTCGAAAGCACATGAAAAGCGGCAAAGCGTTGACAATGATGCCCTTGGCCAAAAAGGGCGTATGCGTTTTTTCCTGAATATATTCAGGAAAAAACGCATACGCCCTTTTTGGCCAACCAAGCAAGCCGGAAAGGCAAATCTGCGCTACAAAGAAGTCTCGCTTGCCAGCGGTCAAAAGGGCCATGCTGAAAAAAGTGTAAAAACCAGAAATGCAGGACAGGCCATGGAGACATGGGAGCCTTGCTACGCTGATGGGCGGGGTGGAAATGGCCAACAGCCACTCTGGAGAAGTGTACGCTGCGTCCTGAAACATGGAATAAACACAGCTTAGAGAGCATAGGGCACTTCCACTCATGGGCGTAGAAATCGGGAAACCTAAAAATCAACAAGACACAGGCACCCCAAAGTTTAGGGCTGCTCTGTTTCCAAGAACCTCCACTTCGGTACACCTTAAATATCCCAGGAAAGAGAAAAATGGATAAAGAAGTTGTGGTACTTATGCACAATGGAATATCACTCAGCCAAGAAATCAGTGTCATAAGGCTAGTAGCAGCATGATGAGTGGATTTAGGGACGATGACTCTAAGTGAAGTAAGTCACACAGAAAAGGAAACTTATCCTAAGTTATCACTTGTAGAGGGAATGTCAAAATCGCTACACCTGAACTGAATTCCAAAACAGAACAGAGTCACACATTTAGAAAACACACTATGGCTGCTTAACGGGAAAGCCGAGGTGGGGCGATGCATAAAACAAGGGTTTGAAATTAGCTCAGATACCGTTCCACAAGCCAAATATGTAACAGACAAGACCTACTCCCTGCTCAGTGAACTGGACTCAACACCCCCTATTCACCGCCCAAGAATATATCTGACTAGGAAGAGTCGTAAAACCTATGTATTGATCTCTCTCTGGAAGTGAATCAAGAGGGTGTAAAGCGGCATAAACACAGCAGGGAAAGGCAGCTAAACCCCATTATAAAACTAGATTACTTCAAAAAAAAACCCATAAAACAAAGACAGTGAAAGAGAGAGAAATTCTTACAAAATCCGTTCAGGGGCTCTGATGCAACCTGGATTGACCATATCTAGACCCACAGCTGGATGAGACATAAGGCTGGACACTCTTGGGGCTGAGAGGATTGGTGAGGTTGGGTGAGCAAACGCAGACCCTTTAAAGTAATACTGCGTGGTACCCATGCCATGGGTCCCAAATCTCCAGGTTCAAGGGCATCTTCCTCCATCGAAAACATGCCTGGGAAACCCAGAAGATGGTACACCGTGTGATCGGGAAAGGTTTCTAAAACGCACCTCATTTCTCCTCTCCTTGTGCTCGGGTTCGCCATTCCAGCCGCTTCACTAACAATCTCCCTACGTGGAGAATCAGCACCGTTGACCTCCTGTTTCGTACAGGTCGCAATTTGTCCCGAGGATGAACGGGAAGAGGGGGAACCAATGAGAGACTAGCTCTAGGTGTTGGGACAGGCACAGGTCACTCTATTTTCCCATCAGGAAGAAGAATGAACCACAGGCTCAGCCTGCCCCCCGGAACCAGAATAGGGCCTGAAGCAATCCTGCGCTTTTGCGGCCGGCTCCCAAAAAAGCGAGTTGACAAATGGAGCTCAGGGGCACTGCAATTCACAAACCTGCAGAGTTATAAATGATAACTCTCGTCCACAAATATATTGAGGGAAGGCAACGAAGAGGATTTGAAAGCAAGGCAGAATTGCAGGAAACCGATTTCAGGAGGTAGATTCGACTCGCCTCGAAAGCACATGAAAAGCGGCAAAGCGTTGACAATGATGCCCTTGGCCAAAAAGGGCGTATGCGTTTTTTCCTGAATATATTCAGGAAAAAACGCATACGCCCTTTTTGGCCAACCAAGCAAGCCGGAAAGGCAAATCTGCGCTACAAAGAAGTCTCGCTTGCCAGCGGTCAAAAGGGCCATGCTGAAAAAAGTGTAAAAACCAGAAATGCAGGACAGGCCATGGAGACATGGGAGCCTTGCTACGCTGATGGGCGGGGTGGAAATGGCCAACAGCCACTCTGGAGAAGTGTACGCTGCGTCCTGAAACATGGAATAAACACAGCTTAGAGAGCATAGGGCACTTCCACTCATGGGCGTAGAAATCGGGAAACCTAAAAATCAACAAGACACAGGCACCCCAAAGTTTAGGGCTGCTCTGTTTCCAAGAACCTCCACTTCGGTACACCTTAAATATCCCAGGAAAGAGAAAAATGGATAAAGAAGTTGTGGTACTTATGCACAATGGAATATCACTCAGCCAAGAAATCAGTGTCATAAGGCTAGTAGCAGCATGATGAGTGGATTTAGGGACGATGACTCTAAGTGAAGTAAGTCACACAGAAAAGGAAACTTATCCTAAGTTATCACTTGTAGAGGGAATGTCAAAATCGCTACACCTGAACTGAATTCCAAAACAGAACAGAGTCACACATTTAGAAAACACACTATGGCTGCTTAACGGGAAAGCCGAGGTGGGGCGATGCATAAAACAAGGGTTTGAAATTAGCTCAGATACCGTTCCACAAGCCAAATATGTAACAGACAAGACCTACTCCCTGCTCAGTGAACTGGACTCAACACCCCCTATTCACCGCCCAAGAATATATCTGACTAGGAAGAGTCGTAAAACCTATGTATTGATCTCTCTCTGGAAGTGAATCAAGAGGGTGTAAAGCGGCATAAACACAGCAGGGAAAGGCAGCTAAACCCCATTATAAAACTAGATTACTTCAAAAAAAAACCCATAAAACAAAGACAGTGAAAGAGAGAGAAATTCTTACAAAATCCGTTCAGGGGCTCTGATGCAACCTGGATTGACCATATCTAGACCCACAGCTGGATGAGACATAAGGCTGGACACTCTTGGGGCTGAGAGGATTGGTGAGGTTGGGTGAGCAAACGCAGACCCTTTAAAGTCATACTGCGTGGTACCCATGCCATGGGTCCCAAATCTCCAGGTTCAAGGGCATCTTCCTCCATCGAAAACATGCCTGGGAAACCCAGAAGATGGTACACCGTGTGATCGGGAAAGGTTTCTAAAACGCACCTCATTTCTCCTCTCCTTGTGCTCGGGTTCGCCATTCCAGCCGCTTCACTAACAATCTCCCTACGTGGAGAATCAGCACCGTTGACCTCCTGTTTCGTACAGGTCGCAATTTGTCCCGAGGATGAACGGGAAGAGGGGGAACCAATGAGAGACTAGCTCTAGGTGTTGGGACAGGCACAGGTCACTCTATTTTCCCATCAGGAAGAAGAATGAACCACAGGCTCAGCCTGCCCCCCGGAACCAGAATAGGGCCTGAAGCAATCCTGCGCTTTTGCGGCCGGCTCCCAAAAAAGCGAGTTGACAAATGGAGCTCAGGGGCACTGCAATTCACAAACCTGCAGAGTTATAAATGATAACTCTCGTCCACAAATATATTGAGGGAAGGCAACGAAGAGGATTTGAAAGCAAGGCAGAATTGCAGGAAACCGATTTCAGGAGGTAGATTCGACTCGCCTCGAAAGCACATGAAAAGCGGCAAAGCGTTGACAATGATGCCCTTGGCCAAAAAGGGCGTATGCGTTTTTTCCTGAATATATTCAGGAAAAAACGCATACGCCCTTTTTGGCCAACCAAGCAAGCCGGAAAGGCAAATCTGCGCTACAAAGAAGTCTCGCTTGCCAGCGGTCAAAAGGGCCATGCTGAAAAAAGTGTAAAAACCAGAAATGCAGGACAGGCCATGGAGACATGGGAGCCTTGCTACGCTGATGGGCGGGGTGGAAATGGCCAACAGCCACTCTGGAGAAGTGTACGCTGCGTCCTGAAACATGGAATAAACACAGCTTAGAGAGCATAGGGCACTTCCACTCATGGGCGTAGAAATCGGGAAACCTAAAAATCAACAAGACACAGGCACCCCAAAGTTTAGGGCTGCTCTGTTTCCAAGAACCTCCACTTCGGTACACCTTAAATATCCCAGGAAAGAGAAAAATGGATAAAGAAGTTGTGGTACTTATGCACAATGGAATATCACTCAGCCAAGAAATCAGTGTCATAAGGCTAGTAGCAGCATGATGAGTGGATTTAGGGACGATGACTCTAAGTGAAGTAAGTCACACAGAAAAGGAAACTTATCCTAAGTTATCACTTGTAGAGGGAATGTCAAAATCGCTACACCTGAACTGAATTCCAAAACAGAACAGAGTCACACATTTAGAAAACACACTATGGCTGCTTAACGGGAAAGCCGAGGTGGGGCGATGCATAAAACAAGGGTTTGAAATTAGCTCAGATACCGTTCCACAAGCCAAATATGTAACAGACAAGACCTACTCCCTGCTCAGTGAACTGGACTCAACACCCCCTATTCACCGCCCAAGAATATATCTGACTAGGAAGAGTCGTAAAACCTATGTATTGATCTCTCTCTGGAAGTGAATCAAGAGGGTGTAAAGCGGCATAAACACAGCAGGGAAAGGCAGCTAAACCCCATTATAAAACTAGATTACTTCAAAAAAAAACCCATAAAACAAAGACAGTGAAAGAGAGAGAAATTCTTACAAAATCCGTTCAGGGGCTCTGATGCAACCTGGATTGACCATATCTAGACCCACAGCTGGATGAGACATAAGGCTGGACACTCTTGGGGCTGAGAGGATTGGTGAGGTTGGGTGAGCAAACGCAGACCCTTTAAAGTAATACTGCGTGGTACCCATGCCATGGGTCCCAAATCTCCAGGTTCAAGGGCATCTTCCTCCATCGAAAACATGCCTGGGAAACCCAGAAGATGGTACACCGTGTGATCGGGAAAGGTTTCTAAAACGCACCTCATTTCTCCTCTCCTTGTGCTCGGGTTCGCCATTCCAGCCGCTTCACTAACAATCTCCCTACGTGGAGAATCAGCACCGTTGACCTCCTGTTTCGTACAGGTCGCAATTTGTCCCGAGGATGAACGGGAAGAGGGGGAACCAATGAGAGACTAGCTCTAGGTGTTGGGACAGGCACAGGTCACTCTATTTTCCCATCAGGAAGAAGAATGAACCACAGGCTCAGCCTGCCCCCCGGAACCAGAATAGGGCCTGAAGCAATCCTGCGCTTTTGCGGCCGGCTCCCAAAAAAGCGAGTTGACAAATGGAGCTCAGGGGCACTGCAATTCACAAACCTGCAGAGTTATAAATGATAACTCTCGTCCACAAATATATTGAGGGAAGGCAACGAAGAGGATTTGAAAGCAAGGCAGAATTGCAGGAAACCGATTTCAGGAGGTAGATTCGACTCGCCTCGAAAGCACATGAAAAGCGGCAAAGCGTTGACAATGATGCCCTTGGCCAAAAAGGGCGTATGCGTTTTTTCCTGAATATATTCAGGAAAAAACGCATACGCCCTTTTTGGCCAACCAAGCAAGCCGGAAAGGCAAATCTGCGCTACAAAGAAGTCTCGCTTGCCAGCGGTCAAAAGGGCCATGCTGAAAAAAGTGTAAAAACCAGAAATGCAGGACAGGCCATGGAGACATGGGAGCCTTGCTACGCTGATGGGCGGGGTGGAAATGGCCAACAGCCACTCTGGAGAAGTGTACGCTGCGTCCTGAAACATGGAATAAACACAGCTTAGAGAGCATAGGGCACTTCCACTCATGGGCGTAGAAATCGGGAAACCTAAAAATCAACAAGACACAGGCACCCCAAAGTTTAGGGCTGCTCTGTTTCCAAGAACCTCCACTTCGGTACACCTTAAATATCCCAGGAAAGAGAAAAATGGATAAAGAAGTTGTGGTACTTATGCACAATGGAATATCACTCAGCCAAGAAATCAGTGTCATAAGGCTAGTAGCAGCATGATGAGTGGATTTAGGGACGATGACTCTAAGTGAAGTAAGTCACACAGAAAAGGAAACTTATCCTAAGTTATCACTTGTAGAGGGAATGTCAAAATCGCTACACCTGAACTGAATTCCAAAACAGAACAGAGTCACACATTTAGAAAACACACTATGGCTGCTTAACGGGAAAGCCGAGGTGGCGCGATGCATAAAACAAGGGTTTGAAATTAGCTCAGATACCGTTCCACAAGCCAAATATGTAACAGACAAGACCTACTCCCTGCTCAGTGAACTGGACTCAACACCCCCTATTCACCGCCCAAGAATATATCTGACTAGGAAGAGTCGTAAAACCTATGTATTGATCTCTCTCTGGAAGTGAATCAAGAGGGTGTAAAGCGGCATAAACACAGCAGGGAAAGGCAGCTAAACCCCATTATAAAACTAGATTACTTCAAAAAAAAACCCATAAAACAAAGACAGTGAAAGACAGAGAAATTCTTACAAAATCCGTTCAGGGGCTCTGATGCAACCTGGATTGACCATATCTAGACCCACAGCTGGATGAGACATAAGGCTGGACACTCTTGGGGCTGAGAGGATTGGTGAGGTTGGGTGAGCAAACGCAGACCCTTTAAAGTCATACTGCGTGGTACCCATGCCATGGGTCCCAAATCTCCAGGTTCAAGGGCATCTTCCTCCATCGAAAACATGCCTGGGAAACCCAGAAGATGGTACACCGTGTGATCGGGAAAGGTTTCTAAAACGCACCTCATTTCTCCTCTCTTTGTGCTCGGGTTCGCCATTCCAGCCGCTTCACTAACAATCTCCCTACGTGGAGAATCAGCACCGTTGACCTCCTGTTTCGTACAGGTCGCAATTTGTCCCGAGGATGAACGGGAAGAGGGGGAACCAATGAGAGACTAGCTCTAGGTGTTGGGACAGGCACAGGTCACTCTATTTTCCCATCAGGAAGAAGAATGAACCACAGGCTCAGCCTGCCCCCCGGAATCAGAATAGGGCCTGAAGCAATCCTGCGCTTTTGCGGCCAGCTCCCAAAAAAGCGAGTTGACAAATGGAGCTCAGGGGCACTGCAATTCACAAACCTGCAGAGTTATAAATGATAACTCTCGTCCACAAATATATTGAGGGAAGGCAACGAAGAGGATTTGAAAGCAAGGCAGAATTGCAGGAAACCGATTTCAGGAGGTAGATTCGACTCGCCTTGAAAGCACATGAAAAGCGGCAAAGCGTTGACAATGATGCCCTTGGCCAAAAAGGGCGTATGCGTTTTTTCCTGAATATATTCAGGAAAAAACGCATACGCCCTTTTTGGCCAACCAAGCAAGCCGGAAAGGCAAATCGGCGCTACAAAGAAGTCTCGCTTGCCAGCGGTCAAAAGGGCCATGCTGAAAAAAGTGTAAAAACCAGAAATGCAGGACAGGCCATGGAGACATGGGAGCCTTGCTACGCTGATGGGCGGGGTGGAAATGGCCAACAGCCACTCTGGAGAAGTGTACGCTGCGTCCTGAAACATGGAATAAACACAGCTTAGAGAGCATAGGGCACTTCCACTCATGGGCGTAGAAATCGGGAAACCTAAAAATCAACAAGACACAGGCACCCCAAAGTTTAGGGCTGCTCTGTTTCCAAGAACCTCCACTTCGGTACACCTTAAATATCCCAGGAAAGAGAAAAATGGATAAAGAAGTTGTGGTACTTATGCACAATGGAATATCACTCAGCCATGAAATCAGTGTCATAAGGCTAGTAGCAGCATGATGAGTGGATTTAGGGACGATGACTCTAAGTGAAGTAAGTCACACAGAAAAGGAAACTTATCCTAAGTTATCACTTGTAGAGGGAATGTCAAAATCGCTACACCTGAACTGAATTCCAAAACAGAACAGAGTCACACATTTAGAAAACACACTATGGCTGCTTAACGGGAAAGCCGAGGTGGGGCGATGCATAAAACAAGGGTTTGAAATTAGCTCAGATACCGTTCCACAAGCCAAATATGTAACAGACAAGACCTACTCCCTGCTCAGTGAACTGGACTCAACACCCCCTATTCACCGCCCAAGAATATATCTGACTAGGAAGAGTCGTAAAACCTATGTATTGATCTCTCTCTGGAAGTGAATCAAGAGGGTGTAAAGCGGCATAAACACAGCAGGGAAAGGCAGCTAAACCCCATTATAAAACTAGATTACTTCAAAAAAAAACCCATAAAACAAAGACAGTGAAAGAGAGAGAAATTCTTACAAAATCCGTTCAGGGGCTCTGATGCAACCTGGATTGACCATATCTAGACCCACAGCTGGATGAGACATAAGGCTGGACACTCTTGGGGCTGAGAGGATTGGTGAGGTTGGGTGAGCAAACGCAGACCCTTTAAAGTAATACTGCGTGGTACCCATGCCATGGGTCCCAAATCTCCAGGTTCAAGGGCATCTTCCTCCATCGAAAACATGCCTGGGAAACCCAGAAGATGGTACACCGTGTGATCGGGAAAGGTTTCTAAAACGCACCTCATTTCTCCTCTCCTTGTGCTCGGGTTCGCCATTCCAGTCGCTTCACTAACAATCTCCCTACGTGGAGAATCAGCACCGTTGACCTCCTGTTTCGTACAGGTCGCAATTTGTCCCGAGGATGAACGGGAAGAGGGGGAACCAATGAGAGACTAGCTCTAGGTGTTGGGACAGGCACAGGTCACTCTATTTTCCCATCAGGAAGAAGAATGAACCACAGGCTCAGCCTGCCCCCCGGAACCAGAATAGGGCCTGAAGCAATCCTGCGCTTTTGCGGCCGGCTCCCAAAAAAGCGAGTTGACAAATGGAGCTCAGGGGCACTGCAATTCACAAACCTGCAGAGTTATAAATGATAACTCTCGTCCACAAATATATTGAGGGAAGGCAACGAAGAGGATTTGAAAGCAAGGCAGAATTGCAGGAAACCGATTTCAGGAGGTAGATTCGACTCGCCTCGAAAGCACATGAAAAGCGGCAAAGCGTTGACAATGATGCCCTTGGCCAAAAAGGGCGTATGCGTTTTTTTCTGAATATATTCAGGAAAAAACGCATACGCCCTTTTTGGCCAACCAAGCAAGCCGGAAAGGCAAATCGGCGCTACAAAGAAGTCTCGCTTGCCAGCGGTCAAAAGGGCCATGCTGAAAAAAGTGTAAAAACCAGAAATGCAGGACAGGCCATGGAGACATGGGAGCCTTGCTACGCTGATGGGCGGGGTGGAAATGGCCAACAGCCACTCTGGAGAAGTGTACGCTGCGTCCTGAAACATGGAATAAACACAGCTTAGAGAGCATAGGGCACTTCCACTCATGGGCGTAGAAATCGGGAAACCTAAAAATCAACAAGACACAGGCACCCCAAAGTTTAGGGCTGCTCTGTTTCCAAGAACCTCCACTTCGGTACACCTTAAATATCCCAGGAAAGAGAAAAATGGATAAAGAAGTTGTGGTACTTATGCACAATGGAATATCACTCAGCCATGAAATCAGTGTCATAAGGCTAGTAGCAGCATGATGAGTGGATTTAGGGACGATGACTCTAAGTGAAGTAAGTCACACAGAAAAGGAAACTTATCCTAAGTTATCACTTGTAGAGGGAATGTCAAAATCGCTACACCTGAACTGAATTCCAAAACAGAACAGAGTCACACATTTAGAAAACACACTATGGCTGCTTAACGGGAAAGCCGAGGTGGGGCGATGCATAAAACAAGGGTTTGAAATTAGCTCAGATACCGTTCCACAAGCCAAATATGTAACAGACAAGACCTACTCCCTGCTCAGTGAACTGGACTCAACACCCCCTATTCACCGCCCAAGAATATATCTGACTAGGAAGAGTCGTAAAACCTATGTATTGATCTCTCTCTGGAAGTGAATCAAGAGGGTGTAAAGCGGCATAAACACAGCAGGGAAAGGCAGCTAAACCCCATTATAAAACTAGATTACTTCAAAAAAAAACCCATAAAACAAAGACAGTGAAAGAGAGAGAAATTCTTACAAAATCCGTTCAGGGGCTCTGATGCAACCTGGATTGACCATATCTAGACCCACAGCTGGATGAGACATAAGGCTGGACACTCTTGGGGCTGAGAGGATTGGTGAGGTTGGGTGAGCAAACGCAGACCCTTTAAAGTAATACTGCGTGGTACCCATGCCATGGGTCCCAAATCTCCAGGTTCAAGGGCATCTTCCTCCATCGAAAACATGCCTGGGAAACCCAGAAGATGGTACACCGTGTGATCGGGAAAGGTTTCTAAAACGCACCTCATTTCTCCTCTCCTTGTGCTCGGGTTCGCCATTCCAGCCGCTTCACTAACAATCTCCCTACGTGGAGAATCAGCACCGTTGACCTCCTGTTTCGTACAGGTCGCAATTTGTCCCGAGGATGAACGGGAAGAGGGGGAACCAATGAGAGACTAGCTCTAGGTGTTGGGACAGGCACAGGTCACTCTATTTTCCCGTCAGGAAGAAGAATGAACCACAGGCTCAGCCTGCCCCCCGGAACCAGAATAGGGCCTGAAGCAATCTTGCGCTTTTGCGGCCAGCTCCCAAAAAAGCGAGTTGACAAATGGAGCTCAGGGCCACTGCAATTCACAAACCTGCAGAGTTATAAATGATAACTCTCGTCCACAAATATATTGAGGGAAGGCAACGAAGAGGATTTGAAAGCAAGGCAGAATTGCAGGAAACCGATTTCAGGAGGTAGATTCGACTCGCCTTGAAAGCACAGGAAAAGCGGCAAAGCGTTGACAATGATGCCCTTGGCCAAAAAGGGCGTATGCGTTTTTTCCTGAATATATTCAGGAAAAAACGCATACGCCCTTTTTGGCCAACCAAGCAAGCCGGAAAGGCAAATCGGCGCTACAAAGAAGTCTCGCTTGCCAGCGGTCAAAAGGGCCATGCTGAAAAAAGTGTAAAAACCAGAAATGCAGGACAGGCCATGGAGACATGGGAGCCTTGCTACGCTGATGGGCGGGGTGGAAATTGCCAACAGCCACTCTGGAGAAGTGTACGCTGCGTCCTGAAACATGGAATAAACACAGCTTAGAGAGCATAGGGCACTTCCACTCATGGGCGTAGAAATCGGGAAACCTAAAAATCAACAAGACACAGGCACCCCAAAGTTTAGGGCTGCTCTGTTTCCAAGAACCTCCACTTCGGTACACCTTAAATATCCCAGGAAAGAGAAAAATGGATAAAGAAGTTGTGGTACTTATGCACAATGGAATATCACTCAGCCATGAAATCAGTGTCATAAGGCTAGTAGCAGCATGATGAGTGGATTTAGGGACGATGACTCTAAGTGAAGTAAGTCACACAGAAAAGGAAACTTATCCTAAGTTATCACTTGTAGAGGGAATGTCAAAATCGCTACACCTGAACTGAATTCCAAAACAGAACAGAGTCACACATTTAGAAAACACACTATGGCTGCTTAACGGGAAAGCCGAGGTGGGGCGATGCATAAAACAAGGGTTTGAAATTAGCTCAGATACCGTTCCACAAGCCAAATATGTAACAGACAAGACCTACTCCCTGCTCAGTGAACTGGACTCAACACCCCCTATTCACCACCCAAGAATATATCTGACTAGGAAGAGTCGTAAAACCTATGTATTGATCTCTCTCTGGAAGTGAATCAAGAGGGTGTAAAGCGGCATAAACACAGCAGGGAAAGGCAGCTAAACCCCATTATAAAACTAGATTACTTCAAAAAAAAACCCATAAAACAAAGACAGTGAAAGAGAGAGAAATTCTTACAAAATCCGTTCAGGGGCTCTGATGCAACCTGGATTGACCATATCTAGACCCACAGCTGGATGAGACATAAGGCTGGACACTCTTGGGGCTGAGAGGATTGGTGAGGTTGGGTGAGCAAACGCAGACCCTTTAAAGTAATACTGCGTGGTACCCATGCCATGGGTCCCAAATCTCCAGGTTCAAGGGCATCTTCCTCCATCGAAAACATGCCTGGGAAACCCAGAAGATGGTACACCGTGTGATCGGGAAAGGTTTCTAAAACGCACCTCATTTCTCCTCTCCTTGTGCTCGGGTTCGCCATTCCAGCCGCTTCACTAACAATCTCCCTACGTGGAGAATCAGCACCGTTGACCTCCTGTTTCGTACAGGTCGCAATTTGTCCCGAGGATGAACGGGAAGAGGGGGAACCAATGAGAGACTAGCTCTAGGTGTTGGGACAGGCACAGGTCACTCTATTTTCCCATCAGGAAGAAGAATGAACCACAGGCTCAGCCTGCCCCCCGGAACCAGAATAGGGCCTGAAGCAATCCTGCGCTTTTGCGGCCAGCTCCCAAAAAAGCGAGTTGACAAATGGAGCTCAGGGGCACTGCAATTCACAAACCTGCAGAGTTATAAATGATAACTCTCGTCCACAAATATATTGAGGGAAGGCAACGAAGAGGATTTGAAAGCAAGGCAGAATTGCAGGAAACCGATTTCAGGAGGTAGATTCGACTCGCCTTGAAAGCACATGAAAAGCGGCAAAGCGTTGACAATGATGCCCTTGGCCAAAAAGGGCGTATGCGTTTTTTCCTGAATATATTCAGGAAAAAACGCATACGCCCTTTTTGGCCAACCAAGCAAGCCGGAAAGGCAAATCGGCGCTACAAAGAAGTCTCGCTTGCCAGCGGTCAAAAGGGCCATGCTGAAAAAAGTGTAAAAACCAGAAATGCAGGACAGGCCATGGAGACATGGGAGCCTTGCTACGCTGATGGGCGGGGTGGAAATGGCCAACAGCCACTCTGGAGAAGTGTACGGTGTGTCCTGAAACATGTAATAAACACAGCTTAGAGAGCATAGGGCACTTCCACTCATGGGCGTATACATTGGGAAAACTGAAAATCCACAAGACACAGGCACCCCAAAGTGTAGGGCTGCTCTGTTTACAAGAACCTCCACTTCGGTACACCTTAAATAGCTCAGGATAGAGAAAAATGGCTAAAGAAGTTGTGGTACTTATGCACAATGGAATATCACTCAGCCATGAAATCAATGTCATAAGGCTAGTAGCAGCAAGCATGATGAGTGGATTTAGGTACGATGACTCTAAGTGAAATAAGTCACACAGAAAAAGACACTTTTCCTAAGATATCACTTATAGAGGGAATGTCAAAATCGCTACCCTTGAACTGAATTACAAGACAGAACACAGTCACACGTTTAGAAAACACACTATGGCTGCTTAACGGGAAAGGTCAGGTGGGGTGATGCATAAAACAAGGGTTTGAAATTAGCTCAGATTCCGTTCCATAAGCCAAATATGTAATGGACAAGACGTACACCCTGCTCAGTGAAATGGACTCAACACCCCCTATTCACCGCACAAGAATATATCTGACTGGTAAGAATCTTAAAACCTATGTATTGATATCTCTCTGGAAGTGAATCAAGAGGGTGTAAAGCGGCATAAACACAGCAGTGAAAAGCAGCTAAACCCCATTATAAAAATAAATTACTTAAAAAAAACCCATAAAACAACGACAGTGAAAGAGAGAGAAATTCTTACAAAATCCATTCAGGGGCTCTGATGCAACCTGGATTGACCATATCTAGACCCACAGCTGGATGAGACATAAGGGTGGACACTCTTGGAGCTGAGAGGATTGGTGAGGTTGGGTGAGCAAACGCAGACCCTTTAAACTCACACTGCGTGGTACCCATCCCATGGGTCCCAAATCTCCAGGTTCAAGGGCATCTTCCTACATCGAAAACATGCCTGGGAAACCCAGAAGATGGTACACCGTGTGGTCGGGAAAGGTTTCTAAAACGCACCTCATTTCTCCTCTCCTTGTGCTCGGGTTCGCCATTCCAGCCGCTTTACTAACAATCTCCCTACGTGGAGAATCAGCACCGTTAACCTCCTCTTTCGTACAGGTTGCAATTTGTCCTGAGGATGAACGGGAAGAGGGGGAACCAATGAGAGACTAGCTCTAGGTGTTGGCACAGGCACAGGTCACTCTATTTTTCCATCAGGAAGAAGAATGAACCACAGGCTCAGCCTGCCCCCCCGGAACCAGAATAGGGCCTGAAGCAATCCTGCGCTTTTGCGGCCAGCTCCCAAAAAAGCGAGTTGACAAATGGAGCTCAGGGGCACTGCAATTCACAAACCTGCAGAGTTATAAATGATAACTCTCGTCCACAAATATATTGAGGGAAGGCAACGAAGAGGATTTGAAAGCAAGGCAGAATTGCAGGAAACAGATTTCAGGAGGTAGGTGCGACTCGCCTTTAAAGCACATGAAAAGCGGCAAAACGTCGACAATGATGCCCTTGGCCAAAAAGGGCGTATGCGTTTTTTCCTGAATATATTCAGGAAAAAACGCATACGCCCTTTTTGGCCAACCAAGCAAGCCGGAAAGGCAAATCAGCACTACAAACAAGTCTCGCTTGCCATCGGTCAAAAGGGCCATGCTGAAAAAAGTGTAAAACCCGGAAATGCAGGACAGGCCATGGAGACATGGGAGCCTTGCTACGCTGATGGGCGGGATGCAAATTGCCAACAGCCACTCTGGAGAAGTGTACGGTGTGTCCTGAAACATGTAATAAACACAGCTTAGAGAGCATAGGGCACTTCCACTCATGGGCGTATACATTGGGAAAACTGAAAATCCACAAGACACAGGCACCCCAAAGTGTAGGGCTGCTCTGTTTACAAGAACCTCCACTTCGGTACACCTTAAATAGCTCAGGATAGAGAAAAATGGCTAAAGAAGTTGTGGTACTTATGCACAATGGAATATCACTCAGCCATGAAATCAATGTCATAAGGCTAGTAGCAGCAAGCATGATGAGTGGATTTAGGTACGATGACTCTAAGTGAAATAAGTCACACAGAAAAAGACACTTTTCCTAAGATATCACTTATAGAGGGAATGTCAAAATCGCTACCCTTGAACTGAATTACAAGACAGAACACAGTCACACGTTTAGAAAACACACTATGGCTGCTTAACGGGAAAGGTCAGGTGGGGTGATGCATAAAACAAGGGTTTGAAATTAGCTCAGATTCCGTTCCATAAGCCAAATATGTAATGGACAAGACGTACACCCTGCTCAGTGAAATGGACTCAACACCCCCTATTCACCGCACAAGAATATATCTGACTGGTAAGAATCTTAAAACCTATGTATTGATATCTCTCTGGAAGTGAATCAAGAGGGTGTAAAGCGGCATAAACACAGCAGTGAAAAGCAGCTAAACCCCATTATAAAAATAAATTACTTAAAAAAAACCCATAAAACAACGACAGTGAAAGAGAGAGAAATTCTTACAAAATCCATTCAGGGGCTCTGATGCAACCTGGATTGACCATATCTAGACCCACAGCTGGATGAGACATAAGGGTGGACACTCTTGGAGCTGAGAGGATTGGTGAGGTTGGGTGAGCAAACGCAGACCCTTTAAAGTCATACTGCGTGGTACCCATCCCATGGGTCCCAAATCTCCAGGTTCAAGGGCATCTTCCTACATCGAAAACATGCCTGGGAAACCCAGAAGATGGTACACCGTGTGGTCGGGAAAGGTTTCTAAAACGCACCTCATTTCTCCTCTCCTTGTGCTCGGGTTCGCCATTCCAGCCGCTTTACTAACAATCTCCCTACGTGGAGAATCAGCACCGTTAACCTCCTCTTTCGTACAGGTTGCAATTTGTCCTGAGGATGAACGGGAAGAGGGGGAACCAATGAGAGACTAGCTCTAGGTGTTGGGACAGGCACAGGTCACTCTATTTTTCCATCAGGAAGAAGAATGAACCACAGGCTCAGCCTGCCCCCCCGGAACCAGAATAGGGCCTGAAGCAATCCTGCGCTTTTGCGGCCAGCTCCCAAAAAAGCGAGTTGACAAATGGAGCTCAGGGGCACTGCAATTCACAAACCTGCAGAGTTATAAATGATAACTCTCGTCCACAAATATATTGAGGGAAGGCAACGAAGAGGATTTGAAAGCAAGGCAGAATTGCAGGAAACAGATTTCAGGAGGTAGGTGCGACTCGCCTTTAAAGCACATGAAAAGCGGCAAAACGTCGACAATGATGCCCTTGGCCAAAAAGGGCGTATGCGTTTTTTCCTGAATATATTCAGGAAAAAACGCATACGCCCTTTTTGGCCAACCAAGCAAGCCGGAAAGGCAAATCAGCACTACAAACAAGTCTCGCTTGCCATCGGTCAAAAGGGCCATGCTGAAAAAAGTGTAAAACCCGGAAATGCAGGACAGGCCATGGAGACATGGGAGCCTTGCTACGCTGATGGGCGGGATGTAAATTGCCAACAGCCACTCTGGAGAAGTGTACGGTGTGTCCTGAAACATGTAATAAACACAGCTTAGAGAGCATAGGGCACTTCCACTCATGGGCGTATACATTGGGAAAACTGAAAATCCACAAGACACAGGCACCCCAAAGTGTAGGGCTGCTCTGTTTACAAGAACCTCCACTTCGGTACACCTTAAATAGCTCAGGATAGAGAAAAATGGCTAAAGAAGTTGTGGTACTTATGCACAATGGAATATCACTCAGCCATGAAATCAATGTCATAAGGCTAGTAGCAGCAAGCATGATGAGTGGATTTAGGTACGATGACTCTAAGTGAAATAAGTCACACAGAAAAAGACACTTTTCCTAAGATATCACTTATAGAGGGAATGTCAAAATCGCTACCCTTGAACTGAATTACAAGACAGAACAGAGTCACACGTTTAGAAAACACACTATGGCTGCTTAACGGGAAAGGTCAGGTGGGGGGATGCATAAAACAAGGGTTTGAAATTAGCTCAGATTCCGTTCCATAAGCCAAATATGTAATGGACAAGACGTACACCCTGCTCAGTGAAATGGACTCAACACCCCCTATTCACCGCACAAGAATATATCTGACTGGTAAGAATCTTAAAACCTATGTATTGATATCTCTCTGGAAGTGAATCAAGAGGGTGTAAAGCGGCATAAACACAGCAGTGAAAAGCAGCTAAACCCCATTATAAAAATAAATTACTTAAAAAAAACCCATAAAACAACGACAGTGAAAGAGAGAGAAATTCTTACAAAATCCATTCAGGGGCTCTGATGCAACCTGGATTGACCATATCTAGACCCACAGCTGGATGAGACATAAGGCTGGACACTCTTGGAGCTGAGAGGATTGGTGAGGTTGGGTGAGCAAACGCAGACCCTTTAAAGTCATACTGCGTGGTACCCATCCCATGGGTCCCAAATCTCCAGGTTCAAGGGCATCTTCCTACATCGAAAACATGCCTGGGAAACCCAGAAGATGGTACACCGTGTGGTCGGGAAAGGTTTCTAAAACGCACCTCATTTCTCCTCTCCTTGTGCTCGGGTTCGCCATTCCAGCCGCTTTACTAACAATCTCCCTACGTGGAGAATCAGCACCGTTAACCTCCTCTTTCGTACAGGTTGCAATTTGTCCTGAGGATGAACGGGAAGAGGGGGAACCAATGAGAGACTAGCTCTAGGTGTTGGGACAGGCACAGGTCACTCTATTTTTCCATCAGGAAGAAGAAAGAACCACAGGCTCAGCCTGCCCCCCCGGAACCAGAATAGGGCCTGAAGCAATCCTGCGCTTTTGCGGCCAGCTCCCAAAAAAGCGAGTTGACAAATGGAGCTCAGGGGCACTGCAATTCACAAACCTGCAGAGTTATAAATGATAACTCTCGTCCACAAATATATTGAGGGAAGGCAACGAAGAGGATTTGAAAGCAAGGCAGAATTGCAGGAAACAGATTTCAGGAGGTAGGTGCGACTCGCCTTTAAAGCACATGAAAAGCGGCAAAACGTCGACAATGATGCCCTTGGCCAAAACGGGCGTATGCGTTTTTTCCTGAATATATTCAGGAAAAAACGCATACGCCCGTTTTGGCCAACCAAGCAAGCCGGAAAGGCAAATCAGCACTACAAACAAGTCTCGCTTGCCATCGGTCAAAAGGGCCATGCTGAAAAAAGTGTAAAACCCGGAAATGCAGGACAGGCCATGGAGACATGGGAGCCTTGCTACGCTGATGGGCGGGATGTAAATTGCCAACAGCCACTCTGGAGAAGTGTACGGTGTGTCCTGAAACATGTAATAAACACAGCTTAGAGAGCATAGGGCACTTCCACTCATGGGCGTATACATTGGGAAAACTGAAAATCCACAAGACACAGGCACCCCAAAGTGTAGGGCTGCTCTGTTTACAAGAACCTCCACTTCGGTACACCTTAAATAGCTCAGGATAGAGAAAAATGGCTAAAGAAGTTGTGGTACTTATGCACAATGGAATATCACTCAGCCATGAAATCAATGTCATAAGGCTAGTAGCAGCAAGCATGATGAGTGGATTTAGGTACGATGACTCTAAGTGAAATAAGTCACACAGAAAAAGACACTTTTCCTAAGATATCACTTATAGAGGGAATGTCAAAATCGCTACCCTTGAACTGAATTACAAGACAGAACAGAGTCACACGTTTAGAAAACACACTATGGCTGCTTAACGGGAAAGGTCAGGTGGGGGGATGCATAAAACAAGGGTTTGAAATTAGCTCAGATTCCGTTCCATAAGCCAAATATGTAATGGACAAGACGTACACCCTGCTCAGTGAAATGGACTCAACACCCCCTATTCACCGCACAAGAATATATCTGACTGGTAAGAATCTTAAAACCTATGTATTGATATCTCTCTGGAAGTGAATCAAGAGGGTGTAAAGCGGCATAAACACAGCAGTGAAAAGCAGCTAAACCCCATTATAAAAATAAATTACTTAAAAAAAACCCATAAAACAACGACAGTGAAAGAGAGAGAAATTCTTACAAAATCCATTCAGGGGCTCTGATGCAACCTGGATTGACCATATCTAGACCCACAGCTGGATGAGACATAAGGCTGGACACTCTTGGAGCTGAGAGGATTGGTGAGGTTGGGTGAGCAAACGCAGACCCTTTAAACTCACACTGCGTGGTACCCATCCCATGGGTCCCAAATCTCCAGGTTCAAGGGCATCTTCCTACATCGAAAACATGCCTGGGAAACCCAGAAGATGGTACACCGTGTGGTCGGGAAAGGTTTCTAAAACGCACCTCATTTCTCCTCTCCTTGTGCTCGGGTTCGCCATTCCAGCCGCTTTACTAACAATCTCCCTACGTGGAGAATCAGCACCGTTAACCTCCTGTTTCGTACAGGTTGCAATTTGTCCTGAGGATGAACGGGAAGAGGGGGAACCAATGAGAGACTAGCTCTAGGTGTTGGGACAGGCACAGGTCACTCTATTTTTCCATCAGGAAGAAGAATGAACCACAGGCTCAGCCTGCCCCCCCGGAACCAGAATAGGGCCTGAAGCAATCCTGCGCTTTTGCGGCCAGCTCCCAAAAAAGCGAGTTGACAAATGGAGCTCAGGGGCACTGCAATTCACAAACCTGCAGAGTTATAAATGATAACTCTCGTCCACAAATATATTGAGGGAAGGCAACGAAGAGGATTTGAAAGCAAGGCAGAATTGCAGGAAACAGATTTCAGGAGGTAGGTGCGACTCGCCTTTAAAGCACATGAAAAGCGGCAAAACGTCGACAATGATGCCCTTGGCCAAAAAGGGCGTATGCGTTTTTTCCTGAATATATTCAGGAAAAAACGCATACGCCCTTTTTGGCCAACCAAGCAAGCCGGAAAGGCAAATCAGCACTACAAACAAGTCTCGCTTGCCATCGGTCAAAAGGGCCATGCTGAAAAAAGTGTAAAACCCGGAAATGCAGGACAGGCCATGGAGACATGGGAGCCTTGCTACGCTGATGGGCGGGATGCAAATTGCCAACAGCCACTCTGGAGAAGTGTACGGTGTGTCCTGAAACATGTAATAAACACAGCTTAGAGAGCATAGGGCACTTCCACTCATGGGCGTATACATTGGGAAAACTGAAAATCCACAAGACACAGGCACCCCAAAGTGTAGGGCTGCTCTGTTTACAAGAACCTCCACTTCGGTACACCTTAAATAGCTCAGGATAGAGAAAAATGGCTAAAGAAGTTGTGGTACTTATGCACAATGGAATATCACTCAGCCATGAAATCAATGTCATAAGGCTAGTAGCAGGAAGCATGATGAGTGGATTTAGGTACGATGACTCTAAGTGAAATAAGTCACACAGAAAAAGACACTTTTCCTAAGATATCACTTATAGAGGGAATGTCAAAATCGCTACCCTTGAACTGAATTACAAGACAGAACACAGTCACACGTTTAGAAAACACACTATGGCTGCTTAACGGGAAAGGTCAGGTGGGGGGATGCATAAAACAAGGGTTTGAAATTAGCTCAGATTCCGTTCCATAAGCCAAATATGTAATGGACAAGACGTACACCCTGCTCAGTGAAATGGACTCAACACCCCCTATTCACCGCACAAGAATATATCTGACTGGTAAGAATCTTAAAACCTATGTATTGATATCTCTCTGGAAGTGAATCAAGAGGGTGTAAAGCGGCATAAACACAGCAGTGAAAAGCAGCTAAACCCCATTATAAAAATAAATTACTTAAAAAAAACCCATAAAACAACGACAGTGAAAGAGAGAGAAATTCTTACAAAATCCATTCAGGGGCTCTGATGCAACCTGGATTGACCATATCTAGACCCACAGCTGGATGAGACATAAGGGTGGACACTCTTGGAGCTGAGAGGATTGGTGAGGTTGGGTGAGCAAACGCAGACCCTTTAAAGTCACACTGCGTGGTACCCATCCCATGGGTCCCAAATCTCCAGGTTCAAGGGCATCTTCCTACATCGAAAACATGCCTGGGAAACCCAGAAGATGGTACACCGTGTGGTCGGGAAAGGTTTCTAAAACGCACCTCATTTCTCCTCTCCTTGTGCTCGGGTTCGCCATTCCAGCCGCTTTACTAACAATCTCCCTACGTGGAGAATCAGCACCGTTAACCTCCTCTTTCGTACAGGTTGCAATTTGTCCTGAGGATGAACGGGAAGAGGGGGAACCAATGAGAGACTAGCTCTAGGTGTTGGGACAGGCACAGGTCACTCTATTTTTCCATCAGGAAGAAGAATGAACCACAGGCTCAGCCTGCCCCCCCGGAACCAGAATAGGGCCTGAAGCAATCCTGCGCTTTTGCGGCCAGCTCCCAAAAAAGCGAGTTGACAAATGGAGCTCAGGGGCACTGCAATTCACAAACCTGCAGAGTTATAAATGATAACTCTCGTCCACAAATATATTGAGGGAAGGCAACGAAGAGGATTTGAAAGCAAGGCAGAATTGCAGGAAACAGATTTCAGGAGGTAGGTGCGACTCGCCTTTAAAGCACATGAAAAGCGGCAAAACGTCGACAATGATGCCCTTGGCCAAAAAGGGCGTATGCGTTTTTTCCTGAATATATTCAGGAAAAAACGCATACGCCCTTTTTGGCCAACCAAGCAAGCCGGAAAGGCAAATCAGCACTACAAACAAGTCTCGCTTGCCATCGGTCAAAAGGGCCATGCTGAAAAAAGTGTAAAACCCGGAAATGCAGGACAGGCCATGGAGACATGGGAGCCTTGCTACGCTGATGGGCGGGATGCAAATTGCCAACAGCCACTCTGGAGAAGTGTACGGTGTGTCCTGAAACATGTAATAAACACAGCTTAGAGAGCATAGGGCACTTCCACTCATGGGCGTATACATTGGGAAAACTGAAAATCCACAAGACACAGGCACCCCAAAGTGTAGGGCTGCTCTGTTTACAAGAACCTCCACTTCGGTACACCTTAAATAGCTCAGGATAGAGAAAAATGGCTAAAGAAGTTGTGGTACTTATGCACAATGGAATATCACTCAGCCATGAAATCAATGTCATAAGGCTAGTAGCAGCAAGCATGATGAGTGGATTTAGGTACGATGACTCTAAGTGAAATAAGTCACACAGAAAAAGACACTTTTCCTAAGATATCACTTATAGAGGGAATGTCAAAATCGCTACCCTTGAACTGAATTACAAGACAGAACAGAGTCACACGTTTAGAAAACACACTATGGCTGCTTAACGGGAAAGGTCAGGTGGGGGGATGCATAAAACAAGGGTTTGAAATTAGCTCAGATTCCGTTCCATAAGCCAAATATGTAATGGACAAGACGTACACCCTGCTCAGTGAAATGGACTCAACACCCCCTATTCACCGCACAAGAATATATCTGACTGGTAAGAATCTTAAAACCTATGTATTGATATCTCTCTGGAAGTGAATCAAGAGGGTGTAAAGCGGCATAAACACAGCAGTGAAAAGCAGCTAAACCCCATTATAAAAATAAATTACTTAAAAAAAACCCATAAAACAACGACAGTGAAAGAGAGAGAAATTCTTACAAAATCCATTCAGGGGCTCTGATGCAACCTGGATTGACCATATCTAGACCCACAGCTGGATGAGACATAAGGCTGGACACTCTTGGAGCTGAGAGGATTGGTGAGGTTGGGTGAGCAAACGCAGACCCTTTAAAGTCACACTGCGTGGTACCCATGCCATGGGTCCCAAATCTCCAGGTTCAAGGGCATCTTCCTACATCGAAAACATGCCTGGGAAACCCAGAAGATGGTACACCGTGTGGTCGGGAAAGGTTTCTAAAACGCACCTCATTTCTCCTCTCCTTGTGCTCGGGTTCGCCATTCCAGCCGCTTTACTAACAATCTCCCTACGTGGAGAATCAGCACCGTTAACCTCCTCTTTCGTACAGGTTGCAATTTGTCCTGAGGATGAACGGGAAGAGGGGGAACCAATGAGAGACTAGCTCTAGGTGTTGGGACAGGCACAGGTCACTCTATTTTTCCATCAGGAAGAAGAATGAACCACAGGCTCAGCCTGCCCCCCCGGAACCAGAATAGGGCCTGAAGCAATCCTGCGCTTTTGCGGCCAGCTCCCAAAAAAGCGAGTTGACAAATGGAGCTCAGGGGCACTGCAATTCACAAACCTGCAGAGTTATAAATGATAACTCTCGTCCACAAATATATTGAGGGAAGGCAACGAAGAGGATTTGAAAGCAAGGCAGAATTGCAGGAAACAGATTTCAGGAGGTAGGTGCGACTCGCCTTTAAAGCACATGAAAAGCGGCAAAACGTCGACAATGATGCCCTTGGCCAAAAAGGGCGTATGCGTTTTTTCCTGAATATATTCAGGAAAAAACGCATACGCCCTTTTTGGCCAACCAAGCAAGCCGGAAAGGCAAATCAGCACTACAAACAAGTCTCGCTTGCCATCGGTCAAAAGGGCCATGCTGAAAAAAGTGTAAAACCCGGAAATGCAGGACAGGCCATGGAGACATGGGAGCCTTGCTACGCTGATGGGCGGGATGCAAATTGCCAACAGCCACTCTGGAGAAGTGTACGGTGTGTCCTGAAACATGTAATAAACACAGCTTAGAGAGCATAGGGCACTTCCACTCATGGGCGTATACATTGGGAAAACTGAAAATCCACAAGACACAGGCACCCCAAAGTGTAGGGCTGCTCTGTTTACAAGAACCTCCACTTCGGTACACCTTAAATAGCTCAGGATAGAGAAAAATGGCTAAAGAAGTTGTGGTACTTATGCACAATGGAATATCACTCAGCCATGAAATCAATGTCATAAGGCTAGTAGCAGCAAGCATGATGAGTGGATTTAGGTACGATGACTCTAAGTGAAATAAGTCACACAGAAAAAGACACTTTTCCTAAGATATCACTTATAGAGGGAATGTCAAAATCGCTACCCTTGAACTGAATTACAAGACAGAACAGAGTCACACGTTTAGAAAACACACTATGGCTGCTTAACGGGAAAGGTCAGGTGGGGGGATGCATAAAACAAGGGTTTGAAATTAGCTCAGATTCCGTTCCATAAGCCAAATATGTAATGGACAAGACGTACACCCTGCTCAGTGAAATGGACTCAACACCCCCTATTCACCGCACAAGAATATATCTGACTGGTAAGAATCTTAAAACCTATGTATTGATATCTCTCTGGAAGTGAATCAAGAGGGTGTAAAGCGGCATAAACACAGCAGTGAAAAGCAGCTAAACCCCATTATAAAAATAAATTACTTAAAAAAAACCCATAAAACAACGACAGTGAAAGAGAGAGAAATTCTTACAAAATCCATTCAGGGGCTCTGATGCAACCTGGATTGACCATATCTAGACCCACAGCTGGATGAGACATAAGGCTGGACACTCTTGGAGCTGAGAGGATTGGTGAGGTTGGGTGAGCAAACGCAGACCCTTTAAAGTCACACTGCGTGGTACCCATGCCATGGGTCCCAAATCTCCAGGTTCAAGGGCATCTTCCTACATCGAAAACATGCCTGGGAAACCCAGAAGATGGTACACCGTGTGGTCGGGAAAGGTTTCTAAAACGCACCTCATTTCTCCTCTCCTTGTGCTCGGGTTCGCCATTCCAGCCGCTTTACTAACAATCTCCCTACGTGGAGAATCAGCACCGTTAACCTCCTCTTTCGTACAGGTTGCAATTTGTCCTGAGGATGAACGGGAAGAGGGGGAACCAATGAGAGACTAGCTCTAGGTGTTGGGACAGGCACAGGTCACTCTATTTTTCCATCAGGAAGAAGAATGAACCACAGGCTCAGCCTGCCCCCCCGGAACCAGAATAGGGCCTGAAGCAATCCTGCGCTTTTGCGGCCAGCTCCCAAAAAAGCGAGTTGACAAATGGAGCTCAGGGGCACTGCAATTCACAAACCTGCAGAGTTATAAATGATAACTCTCGTCCACAAATATATTGAGGGAAGGCAACGAAGAGGATTTGAAAGCAAGGCAGAATTGCAGGAAACAGATTTCAGGAGGTAGGTGCGACTCGCCTTTAAAGCACATGAAAAGCGGCAAAACGTCGACAATGATGCCCTTGGCCAAAAAGGGCGTATGCGTTTTTTCCTGAATATATTCAGGAAAAAACGCATACGCCCTTTTTGGCCAACCAAGCAAGCCGGAAAGGCAAATCAGCACTACAAACAAGTCTCGCTTGCCATCGGTCAAAAGGGCCATGCTGAAAAAAGTGTAAAACCCGGAAATGCAGGACAGGCCATGGAGACATGGGAGCCTTGCTACGCTGATGGGCGGGATGTAAATTGCCAACAGCCACTCTGGAGAAGTGTACGGTGTGTCCTGAAACATGTAATAAACACAGCTTAGAGAGCATAGGGCACTTCCACTCATGGGCGTATACATTGGGAAAACTGAAAATCCACAAGACACAGGCACCCCAAAGTGTAGGGCTGCTCTGTTTACAAGAACCTCCACTTCGGTACACCTTAAATAGCTCAGGATAGAGAAAAATGGCTAAAGAAGTTGTGGTACTTATGCACAATGGAATATCACTCAGCCATGAAATCAATGTCATAAGGCTAGTAGCAGCAAGCATGATGAGTGGATTTAGGTACGATGACTCTAAGTGAAATAAGTCACACAGAAAAAGACACTTTTCCTAAGATATCACTTATAGAGGGAATGTCAAAATCGCTACCCTTGAACTGAATTACAAGACAGAACAGAGTCACACGTTTAGAAAACACACTATGGCTGCTTAACGGGAAAGGTCAGGTGGGGGGATGCATAAAACAAGGGTTTGAAATTAGCTCAGATTCCGTTCCATAAGCCAAATATGTAATGGACAAGACGTACACCCTGCTCAGTGAAATGGACTCAACACCCCCTATTCACCGCACAAGAATATATCTGACTGGTAAGAATCTTAAAACCTATGTATTGATATCTCTCTGGAAGTGAATCAAGAGGGTGTAAAGCGGCATAAACACAGCAGTGAAAAGCAGCTAAACCCCATTATAAAAATAAATTACTTAAAAAAAACCCATAAAACAACGACAGTGAAAGAGAGAGAAATTCTTACAAAATCCATTCAGGGGCTCTGATGCAACCTGGATTGACCATATCTAGACCCACAGCTGGATGAGACATAAGGCTGGACACTCTTGGAGCTGAGAGGATTGGTGAGGTTGGGTGAGCAAACGCAGACCCTTTAAAGTCATACTGCGTGGTACCCATCCCATGGGTCCCAAATCTCCAGGTTCAAGGGCATCTTCCTACATCGAAAACATGCCTGGGAAACCCAGAAGATGGTACACCGTGTGGTCGGGAAAGGTTTCTAAAACGCACCTCATTTCTCCTCTCCTTGTGCTCGGGTTCGCCATTCCAGCCGCTTTACTAACAATCTCCCTACGTGGAGAATCAGCACCGTTAACCTCCTCTTTCGTACAGGTTGCAATTTGTCCTGAGGATGAACGGGAAGAGGGGGAACCAATGAGAGACTAGCTCTAGGTGTTGGGACAGGCACAGGTCACTCTATTTTTCCATCAGGAAGAAGAAAGAACCACAGGCTCAGCCTGCCCCCCCGGAACCAGAATAGGGCCTGAAGCAATCCTGCGCTTTTGCGGCCAGCTCCCAAAAAAGCGAGTTGACAAATGGAGCTCAGGGGCACTGCAATTCACAAACCTGCAGAGTTATAAATCATAACTCTCGTCCACAAATATATTGAGGGAAGGCAACGAAGAGGATTTGAAAGCAAGGCAGAATTGCAGGAAACAGATTTCAGGAGGTAGGTGCGACTCGCCTTTAAAGCACATGAAAAGCGGCAAAACGTCGACAATGATGCCCTTGGCCAAAACGGGCGTATGCGTTTTTTCCTGAATATATTCAGGAAAAAACGCATACGCCCGTTTTGGCCAACCAAGCAAGCCGGAAAGGCAAATCAGCACTACAAACAAGTCTCGCTTGCCATCGGTCAAAAGGGCCATGCTGAAAAAAGTGTAAAACCCGGAAATGCAGGACAGGCCATGGAGACATGGGAGCCTTGCTACGCTGATGGGCGGGATGTAAATTGCCAACAGCCACTCTGGAGAAGTGTACGGTGTGTCCTGAAACATGTAATAAACACAGCTTAGAGAGCATAGGGCACTTCCACTCATGGGCGTATACATTGGGAAAACTGAAAATCCACAAGACACAGGCACCCCAAAGTGTAGGGCTGCTCTGTTTACAAGAACCTCCACTTCGGTACACCTTAAATAGCTCAGGATAGAGAAAAATGGCTAAAGAAGTTGTGGTACTTATGCACAATGGAATATCACTCAGCCATGAAATCAATGTCATAAGGCTAGTAGCAGCAAGCATGATGAGTGGATTTAGGTACGATGACTCTAAGTGAAATAAGTCACACAGAAAAAGACACTTTTCCTAAGATATCACTTATAGAGGGAATGTCAAAATCGCTACCCTTGAACTGAATTACAAGACAGAACAGAGTCACACGTTTAGAAAACACACTATGGCTGCTTAACGGGAAAGGTCAGGTGGGGGGATGCATAAAACAAGGGTTTGAAATTAGCTCAGATTCCGTTCCATAAGCCAAATATGTAATGGACAAGACGTACACCCTGCTCAGTGAAATGGACTCAACACCCCCTATTCACCGCACAAGAATATATCTGACTGGTAAGAATCTTAAAACCTATGTATTGATATCTCTCTGGAAGTGAATCAAGAGGGTGTAAAGCGGCATAAACACAGCAGTGAAAAGCAGCTAAACCCCATTATAAAAATAAATTACTTAAAAAAAACCCATAAAACAACGACAGTGAAAGAGAGAGAAATTCTTACAAAATCCATTCAGGGGCTCTGATGCAACCTGGATTGACCATATCTAGACCCACAGCTGGATGAGACATAAGGCTGGACACTCTTGGAGCTGAGAGGATTGGTGAGGTTGGGTGAGCAAACGCAGACCCTTTAAAGTCATACTGCGTGGTACCCATCCCATGGGTCCCAAATCTCCAGGTTCAAGGGCATCTTCCTACATCGAAAACATGCCTGGGAAACCCAGAAGATGGTACACCGTGTGGTCGGGAAAGGTTTCTAAAACGCACCTCATTTCTCCTCTCCTTGTGCTCGGGTTCGCCATTCCAGCCGCTTTACTAACAATCTCCCTACGTGGAGAATCAGCACCGTTAACCTCCTCTTTCGTACAGGTTGCAATTTGTCCTGAGGATGAACGGGAAGAGGGGGAACCAATGAGAGACTAGCTCTAGGTGTTGGGACAGGCACAGGTCACTCTATTTTTCCATCAGGAAGAAGAAAGAACCACAGGCTCAGCCTGCCCCCCCGGAACCAGAATAGGGCCTGAAGCAATCCTGCGCTTTTGCGGCCAGCTCCCAAAAAAGCGAGTTGACAAATGGAGCTCAGGGGCACTGCAATTCACAAACCTGCAGAGTTATAAATGATAACTCTCGTCCACAAATATATTGAGGGAAGGCAACGAAGAGGATTTGAAAGCAAGGCAGAATTGCAGGAAACAGATTTCAGGAGGTAGGTGCGACTCGCCTTTAAAGCACATGAAAAGCGGCAAAACGTCGACAATGATGCCCTTGGCCAAAACGGGCGTATGCGTTTTTTCCTGAATATATTCAGGAAAAAACGCATACGCCCGTTTTGGCCAACCAAGCAAGCCGGAAAGGCAAATCAGCACTACAAACAAGTCTCGCTTGCCATCGGTCAAAAGGGCCATGCTGAAAAAAGTGTAAAACCCGGAAATGCAGGACAGGCCATGGAGACATGGGAGCCTTGCTACGCTGATGGGCGGGATGTAAATTGCCAACAGCCACTCTGGAGAAGTGTACGGTGTGTCCTGAAACATGTAATAAACACAGCTTAGAGAGCATAGGGCACTTCCACTCATGGGCGTATACATTGGGAAAACTGAAAATCCACAAGACACAGGCACCCCAAAGTGTAGGGCTGCTCTGTTTACAAGAACCTCCACTTCGGTACACCTTAAATAGCTCAGGATAGAGAAAAATGGCTAAAGAAGTTGTGGTACTTATGCACAATGGAATATCACTCAGCCATGAAATCAATGTCATAAGGCTAGTAGCAGCAAGCATGATGAGTGGATTTAGGTACGATGACTCTAAGTGAAATAAGTCACACAGAAAAAGACACTTTTCCTAAGATATCACTTATAGAGGGAATGTCAAAATCGCTACCCTTGAACTGAATTACAAGACAGAACAGAGTCACACGTTTAGAAAACACACTATGGCTGCTTAACGGGAAAGGTCAGGTGGGGTGATGCATAAAACAAGGGTTTGAAATTAGCTCAGATTCCGTTCCATAAGCCAAATATGTAATGGACAAGACGTACACCCTGCTCAGTGAAATGGACTCAACACCCCCTATTCACCGCACAAGAATATATCTGACTGGTAAGAATCTTAAAACCTATGTATTGATATCTCTCTGGAAGTGAATCAAGAGGGTGTAAAGCGGCATAAACACAGCAGTGAAAAGCAGCTAAACCCCATTATAAAAATAAATTACTTAAAAAAAAACCCATAAAACAACGACAGTGAAAGAGAGAGAAATTCTTACAAAATCCATTCAGGGGCTCTGATGCAACCTGGATTGACCATATCTAGACCCACAGCTGGATGAGACATAAGGCTGGACACTCTTGGAGCTGAGAGGATTGGTGAGGTTGGGTGAGCAAACGCAGACCCTTTAAACTCACACTGCGTGGTACCCATCCCATGGGTCCCAAATCTCCAGGTTCAAGGGCATCTTCCTACATCGAAAACATGCCTGGGAAACCCAGAAGATGGTACACCGTGTGGTCGGGAAAGGTTTCTAAAACGCACCTCATTTCTCCTCTCCTTGTGCTCGGGTTCGCCATTCCAGCCGCTTTACTAACAATCTCCCTACGTGGAGAATCAGCACCGTTAACCTCCTGTTTCGTACAGGTTGCAATTTGTCCTGAGGATGAACGGGAAGAGGGGGAACCAATGAGAGACTAGCTCTAGGTGTTGGGACAGGCACAGGTCACTCTATTTTTCCATCAGGAAGAAGAATGAACCACAGGCTCAGCCTGCCCCCCCGGAACCAGAATAGGGCCTGAAGCAATCCTGCGCTTTTGCGGCCAGCTCCCAAAAAAGCGAGTTGACAAATGGAGCTCAGGGGCACTGCAATTCACAAACCTGCAGAGTTATAAATGATAACTCTCGTCCACAAATATATTGAGGGAAGGCAACGAAGAGGATTTGAAAGCAAGGCAGAATTGCAGGAAACAGATTTCAGGAGGTAGGTGCGACTCGCCTTTAAAGCACATGAAAAGCGGCAAAACGTCGACAATGATGCCCTTGGCCAAAAAGGGCGTATGCGTTTTTTCCTGAATATATTCAGGAAAAAACGCATACGCCCTTTTTGGCCAACCAAGCAAGCCGGAAAGGCAAATCAGCACTACAAACAAGTCTCGCTTGCCATCGGTCAAAAGGGCCATGCTGAAAAAAGTGTAAAACCCGGAAATGCAGGACAGGCCATGGAGACATGGGAGCCTTGCTACGCTGATGGGCGGGATGCAAATTGCCAACAGCCACTCTGGAGAAGTGTACGGTGTGTCCTGAAACATGTAATAAACACAGCTTAGAGAGCATAGGGCACTTCCACTCATGGGCGTATACATTGGGAAAACTGAAAATCCACAAGACACAGGCACCCCAAAGTGTAGGGCTGCTCTGTTTACAAGAACCTCCACTTCGGTACACCTTAAATAGCTCAGGATAGAGAAAAATGGCTAAAGAAGTTGTGGTACTTATGCACAATGGAATATCACTCAGCCATGAAATCAATGTCATAAGGCTAGTAGCAGCAAGCATGATGAGTGGATTTAGGTACGATGACTCTAAGTGAAATAAGTCACACAGAAAAAGACACTTTTCCTAAGATATCACTTATAGAGGGAATGTCAAAATCGCTACCCTTGAACTGAATTACAAGACAGAACACAGTCACACGTTTAGAAAACACACTATGGCTGCTTAACGGGAAAGGTCAGGTGGGGTGATGCATAAAACAAGGGTTTGAAATTAGCTCAGATTCCGTTCCATAAGCCAAATATGTAATGGACAAGACGTACACCCTGCTCAGTGAAATGGACTCAACACCCCCTATTCACCGCACAAGAATATATCTGACTGGTAAGAATCTTAAAACCTATGTATTGATATCTCTCTGGAAGTGAATCAAGAGGGTGTAAAGCGGCATAAACACAGCAGTGAAAAGCAGCTAAACCCCATTATAAAAATAAATTACTTAAAAAAAACCCATAAAACAACGACAGTGAAAGAGAGAGAAATTCTTACAAAATCCATTCAGGGGCTCTGATGCAACCTGGATTGACCATATCTAGACCCACAGCTGGATGAGACATAAGGCTGGACACTCTTGGAGCTGAGAGGATTGGTGAGGTTGGGTGAGCAAACGCAGACCCTTTAAACTCACACTGCGTGGTACCCATCCCATGGGTCCCAAATCTCCAGGTTCAAGGGCATCTTCCTACATCGAAAACATGCCTGGGAAACCCAGAAGATGGTACACCGTGTGGTCGGGAAAGGTTTCTAAAACGCACCTCATTTCTCCTCTCCTTGTGCTCGGGTTCGCCATTCCAGCCGCTTTACTAACAATCTCCCTACGTGGAGAATCAGCACCGTTAACCTCCTCTTTCGTACAGGTTGCAATTTGTCCTGAGGATGAACGGGAAGAGGGGGAACCAATGAGAGACTAGCTCTAGGTGTTGGGACAGGCACAGGTCACTCTATTTTTCCATCAGGAAGAAGAATGAACCACAGGCTCAGCCTGCCCCCCCGGAACCAGAATAGGGCCTGAAGCAATCCTGCGCTTTTGCGGCCAGCTCCCAAAAAAGCGAGTTGACAAATGGAGCTCAGGGGCACTGCAATTCACAAACCTGCAGAGTTATAAATGATAACTCTCGTCCACAAATATATTGAGGGAAGGCAACGAAGAGGATTTGAAAGCAAGGCAGAATTGCAGGAAACAGATTTCAGGAGGTAGGTGCGACTCGCCTTTAAAGCACATGAAAAGCGGCAAAACGTCGACAATGATGCCCTTGGCCAAAAAGGGCGTATGCGTTTTTTCCTGAATATATTCAGGAAAAAACGCATACGCCCTTTTTGGCCAACCAAGCAAGCCGGAAAGGCAAATCAGCACTACAAACAAGTCTCGCTTGCCATCGGTCAAAAGGGCCATGCTGAAAAAAGTGTAAAACCCGGAAATGCAGGACAGGCCATGGAGACATGGGAGCCTTGCTACGCTGATGGGCGGGATGTAAATTGCCAACAGCCACTCTGGAGAAGTGTACGGTGTGTCCTGAAACATGTAATAAACACAGCTTAGAGAGCATAGGGCACTTCCACTCATGGGCGTATACATTGGGAAAACTGAAAATCCACAAGACACAGGCACCCCAAAGTGTAGGGCTGCTCTGTTTACAAGAACCTCCACTTCGGTACACCTTAAATAGCTCAGGATAGAGAAAAATGGCTAAAGAAGTTGTGGTACTTATGCACAATGGAATATCACTCAGCCATGAAATCAATGTCATAAGGCTAGTAGCAGCAAGCATGATGAGTGGATTTAGGTACGATGACTCTAAGTGAAATAAGTCACACAGAAAAAGACACTTTTCCTAAGATATCACTTATAGAGGGAATGTCAAAATCGCTACCCTTGAACTGAATTACAAGACAGAACAGAGTCACACGTTTAGAAAACACACTATGGCTGCTTAACGGGAAAGGTCAGGTGGGGGGATGCATAAAACAAGGGTTTGAAATTAGCTCAGATTCCGTTCCATAAGCCAAATATGTAATGGACAAGACGTACACCCTGCTCAGTGAAATGGACTCAACACCCCCTATTCACCGCACAAGAATATATCTGACTGGTAAGAATCTTAAAACCTATGTATTGATATCTCTCTGGAAGTGAATCAAGAGGGTGTAAAGCGGCATAAACACAGCAGTGAAAAGCAGCTAAACCCCATTATAAAAATAAATTACTTAAAAAAAACCCATAAAACAACGACAGTGAAAGAGAGAGAAATTCTTACAAAATCCATTCAGGGGCTCTGATGCAACCTGGATTGACCATATCTAGACCCACAGCTGGATGAGACATAAGGCTGGACACTCTTGGAGCTGAGAGGATTGGTGAGGTTGGGTGAGCAAACGCAGACCCTTTAAAGTCATACTGCGTGGTACCCATCCCATGGGTCCCAAATCTCCAGGTTCAAGGGCATCTTCCTACATCGAAAACATGCCTGGGAAACCCAGAAGATGGTACACCGTGTGGTCGGGAAAGGTTTCTAAAACGCACCTCATTTCTCCTCTCCTTGTGCTCGGGTTCGCCATTCCAGCCGCTTTACTAACAATCTCCCTACGTGGAGAATCAGCACCGTTAACCTCCTCTTTCGTACAGGTTGCAATTTGTCCTGAGGATGAACGGGAAGAGGGGGAACCAATGAGAGACTAGCTCTAGGTGTTGGGACAGGCACAGGTCACTCTATTTTTCCATCAGGAAGAAGAAAGAACCACAGGCTCAGCCTGCCCCCCCGGAACCAGAATAGGGCCTGAAGCAATCCTGCGCTTTTGCGGCCAGCTCCCAAAAAAGCGAGTTGACAAATGGAGCTCAGGGGCACTGCAATTCACAAACCTGCAGAGTTATAAATGATAACTCTCGTCCACAAATATATTGAGGGAAGGCAACGAAGAGGATTTGAAAGCAAGGCAGAATTGCAGGAAACAGATTTCAGGAGGTAGGTGCGACTCGCCTTTAAAGCACATGAAAAGCGGCAAAACGTCGACAATGATGCCCTTGGCCAAAAAGGGCGTATGCGTTTTTTCCTGAATATATTCAGGAAAAAACGCATACGCCCTTTTTGGCCAACCAAGCAAGCCGGAAAGGCAAATCAGCACTACAAACAAGTCTCGCTTGCCATCGGTCAAAAGGGCCATGCTGAAAAAAGTGTAAAACCCGGAAATGCAGGACAGGCCATGGAGACATGGGAGCCTTGCTACGCTGATGGGCGGGATGCAAATTGCCAACAGCCACTCTGGAGAAGTGTACGGTGTGTCCTGAAACATGTAATAAACACAGCTTAGAGAGCATAGGGCACTTCCACTCATGGGCGTATACATTGGGAAAACTGAAAATCCACAAGACACAGGCACCCCAAAGTGTAGGGCTGCTCTGTTTACAAGAACCTCCACTTCGGTACACCTTAAATAGCTCAGGATAGAGAAAAATGGCTAAAGAAGTTGTGGTACTTATGCACAATGGAATATCACTCAGCCATGAAATCAATGTCATAAGGCTAGTAGCAGCAAGCATGATGAGTGGATTTAGGTACGATGACTCTAAGTGAAATAAGTCACACAGAAAAAGACACTTTTCCTAAGATATCACTTATAGAGGGAATGTCAAAATCGCTACCCTTGAACTGAATTACAAGACAGAACACAGTCACACGTTTAGAAAACACACTATGGCTGCTTAACGGGAAAGGTCAGGTGGGGTGATGCATAAAACAAGGGTTTGAAATTAGCTCACATTCCGTTCCATAAGCCAAATATGTAATGGACAAGACGTACACCCTGCTCAGTGAAATGGACTCAACACCCCCTATTCACCGCACAAGAATATATCTGACTGGTAAGAATCTTAAAACCTATGTATTGATATCTCTCTGGAAGTGAATCAAGAGGGTGTAAAGCGGCATAAACACAGCAGTGAAAAGCAGCTAAACCCCATTATAAAAATAAATTACTTAAAAAAAACCCATAAAACAACGACAGTGAAAGAGAGAGAAATTCTTACAAAATCCATTCAGGGGCTCTGATGCAACCTGGATTGACCATATCTAGACCCACAGCTGGATGAGACATAAGGCTGGACACTCTTGGAGCTGAGAGGATTGGTGAGGTTGGGTGAGCAAACGCAGACCCTTTAAACTCACACTGCGTGGTACCCATCCCATGGGTCCCAAATCTCCAGGTTCAAGGGCATCTTCCTACATCGAAAACATGCCTGGGAAACCCAGAAGATGGTACACCGTGTGGTCGGGAAAGGTTTCTAAAACGCACCTCATTTCTCCTCTCCTTGTGCTCGGGTTCGCCATTCCAGCCGCTTTACTAACAATCTCCGTACGTGGAGAATCAGCACCGTTAACCTCCTCTTTCGTACAGGTTGCAATTTGTCCTGAGGATGAACGGGAAGAGGGGGAACCAATGAGAGACTAGCTCTAGGTGTTGGGACAGGCACAGGTCACTCTATTTTTCCATCAGGAAGAAGAATGAACCACAGGCTCAGCCTGCCCCCCCGGAACCAGAATAGGGCCTGAAGCAATCCTGCGCTTTTGCGGCCAGCTCCCAAAAAAGCGAGTTGACAAATGGAGCTCAGGGGCACTGCAATTCACAAACCTGCAGAGTTATAAATGATAACTCTCGTCCACAAATATATTGAGGGAAGGCAACGAAGAGGATTTGAAAGCAAGGCAGAATTGCAGGAAACAGATTTCAGGAGGTAGGTGCGACTCGCCTTTAAAGCACATGAAAAGCGGCAAAACGTCGACAATGATGCCCTTGGCCAAAAAGGGCGTATGCGTTTTTTCCTGAATATATTCAGGAAAAAACGCATACGCCCTTTTTGGCCAACCAAGCAAGCCGGAAAGGCAAATCAGCACTACAAACAAGTCTCGCTTGCCATCGGTCAAAAGGGCCATGCTGAAAAAAGTGTAAAACCCGGAAATGCAGGACAGGCCATGGAGACATGGGAGCCTTGCTACGCTGATGGGCGGGATGCAAATTGCCAACAGCCACTCTGGAGAAGTGTACGGTGTGTCCTGAAACATGTAATAAACACAGCTTAGAGAGCATAGGGCACTTCCACTCATGGGCGTATACATTGGGAAAACTGAAAATCCACAAGACACAGGCACCCCAAAGTGTAGGGCTGCTCTGTTTACAAGAACCTCCACTTCGGTACACCTTAAATAGCTCAGGATAGAGAAAAATGGATAAAGAAGTTGTGGTACTTATGCACAATGGAATATCACTCAGCCATGAAATCAATGTCATAAGGCTAGTAGCAGCAAGCATGATGAGTGGATTTAGGTACGATGACTCTAAGTGAAATAAGTCACACAGAAAAAGACACTTTTCCTAAGATATCACTTATAGAGGGAATGTCAAAATCGCTACCCTTGAACTGAATTACAAGACAGAACACAGTCACACGTTTAGAAAACACACTATGGCTGCTTAACGGGAAAGGTCAGGTGGGGGGATGCATAAAACAAGGGTTTGAAATTAGCTCAGATTCCGTTCCATAAGCCAAATATGTAATGGACAAGACGTACACCCTGCTCAGTGAAATGGACTCAACACCCCCTATTCACCGCACAAGAATATATCTGACTGGTAAGAATCTTAAAACCTATGTATTGATATCTCTCTGGAAGTGAATCAAGAGGGTGTAAAGCGGCATAAACACAGCAGTGAAAAGCAGCTAAACCCCATTATAAAAATAAATTACTTAAAAAAAACCCATAAAACAACGACAGTGAAAGAGAGAGAAATTCTTACAAAATCCATTCAGGGGCTCTGATGCAACCTGGATTGACCATATCTAGACCCACAGCTGGATGAGACATAAGGGTGGACACTCTTGGAGCTGAGAGGATTGGTGAGGTTGGGTGAGCAAACGCAGACCCTTTAAAGTCATACTGCGTGGTACCCATCCCATGGGTCCCAAATCTCCAGGTTCAAGGGCATCTTCCTACATCGAAAACATGCCTGGGAAACCCAGAAGATGGTACACCGTGTGGTCGGGAAAGGTTTCTAAAACGCACCTCATTTCTCCTCTCCTTGTGCTCGGGTTCGCCATTCCAGCCGCTTTACTAACAATCTCCCTACGTGGAGAATCAGCACCGTTAACCTCCTCTTTCGTACAGGTTGCAATTTGTCCTGAGGATGAACGGGAAGAGGGGGAACCAATGAGAGACTAGCTCTAGGTGTTGGGACAGGCACAGGTCACTCTATTTTTCCATCAGGAAGAAGAAAGAACCACAGGCTCAGCCTGCCCCCCCGGAACCAGAATAGGGCCTGAAGCAATCCTGCGCTTTTGCGGCCAGCTCCCAAAAAAGCGAGTTGACAAATGGAGCTCAGGGGCACTGCAATTCACAAACCTGCAGAGTTATAAATGATAACTCTCGTCCACAAATATATTGAGGGAAGGCAACGAAGAGGATTTGAAAGCAAGGCAGAATTGCAGGAAACAGATTTCAGGAGGTAGGTGCGACTCGCCTTTAAAGCACATGAAAAGCGGCAAAACGTCGACAATGATGCCCTTGGCCAAAACGGGCGTATGCGTTTTTTCCTGAATATATTCAGGAAAAAACGCATACGCCCGTTTTGGCCAACCAAGCAAGCCGGAAAGGCAAATCAGCACTACAAACAAGTCTCGCTTGCCATCGGTCAAAAGGGCCATGCTGAAAAAAGTGTAAAACCCGGAAATGCAGGACAGGCCATGGAGACATGGGAGCCTTGCTACGCTGATGGGCGGGATGTAAATTGCCAACAGCCACTCTGGAGAAGTGTACGGTGTGTCCTGAAACATGTAATAAACACAGCTTAGAGAGCATAGGGCACTTCCACTCATGGGCGTATACATTGGGAAAACTGAAAATCCACAAGACACAGGCACCCCAAAGTGTAGGGCTGCTCTGTTTACAAGAACCTCCACTTCGGTACACCTTAAATAGCTCAGGATAGAGAAAAATGGCTAAAGAAGTTGTGGTACTTATGCACAATGGAATATCACTCAGCCATGAAATCAATGTCATAAGGCTAGTAGCAGCAAGCATGATGAGTGGATTTAGGTACGATGACTCTAAGTGAAATAAGTCACACAGAAAAAGACACTTTTCCTAAGATATCACTTATAGAGGGAATGTCAAAATCGCTACCCTTGAACTGAATTACAAGACAGAACACAGTCACACGTTTAGAAAACACACTATGGCTGCTTAACGGGAAAGGTCAGGTGGGGTGATGCATAAAACAAGGGTTTGAAATTAGCTCACATTCCGTTCCATAAGCCAAATATGTAATGGACAAGACGTACACCCTGCTCAGTGAAATGGACTCAACACCCCCTATTCACCGCACAAGAATATATCTGACTGGTAAGAATCTTAAAACCTATGTATTGATATCTCTCTGGAAGTGAATCAAGAGGGTGTAAAGCGGCATAAACACAGCAGTGAAAAGCAGCTAAACCCCATTATAAAAATAAATTACTTAAAAAAAACCCATAAAACAACGACAGTGAAAGAGAGAGAAATTCTTACAAAATCCATTCAGGGGCTCTGATGCAACCTGGATTGACCATATCTAGACCCACAGCTGGATGAGACATAAGGCTGGACACTCTTGGAGCTGAGAGGATTGGTGAGGTTGGGTGAGCAAACGCAGACCCTTTAAACTCACACTGCGTGGTACCCATCCCATGGGTCCCAAATCTCCAGGTTCAAGGGCATCTTCCTACATCGAAAACATGCCTGGGAAACCCAGAAGATGGTACACCGTGTGGTCGGGAAAGGTTTCTAAAACGCACCTCATTTCTCCTCTCCTTGTGCTCGGGTTCGCCATTCCAGCCGCTTTACTAACAATCTCCCTACGTGGAGAATCAGCACCGTTAACCTCCTCTTTCATACAGGTTGCAATTTGTCCTGAGGATGAACGGGAAGAGGGGGAACCAATGAGAGACTAGCTCTAGGTGTTGGGACAGGCACAGGTCACTCTATTTTTCCATCAGGAAGAAGAATGAACCACAGGCTCAGCCTGCCCCCCCGGAACCAGAATAGGGCCTGAAGCAATCCTGCGCTTTTGCGGCCAGCTCCCAAAAAAGCGAGTTGACAAATGGAGCTCAGGGGCACTGCAATTCACAAACCTGCAGAGTTATAAATGATAACTCTCGTCCACAAATATATTGAGGGAAGGCAACGAAGAGGATTTGAAAGCAAGGCAGAATTGCAGGAAACAGATTTCAGGAGGTAGGTGCGACTCGCCTTTAAAGCACATGAAAAGCGGCAAAACGTCGACAATGATGCCCTTGGCCAAAAAGGGCGTATGCGTTTTTTCCTGAATATATTCAGGAAAAAACGCATACGCCCTTTTTGGCCAACCAAGCAAGCCGGAAAGGCAAATCAGCACTACAAACAAGTCTCGCTTGCCATCGGTCAAAAGGGCCATGCTGAAAAAAGTGTAAAACCCGGAAATGCAGGACAGGCCATGGAGACATGGGAGCCTTGCTACGCTGATGGGCGGGATGCAAATTGCCAACAGCCACTCTGGAGAAGTGTACGGTGTGTCCTGAAACATGTAATAAACACAGCTTAGAGAGCATAGGGCACTTCCACTCATGGGCGTATACATTGGGAAAACTGAAAATCCACAAGACACAGGCACCCCAAAGTGTAGGGCTGCTCTGTTTACAAGAACCTCCACTTCGGTACACCTTAAATAGCTCAGGATAGAGAAAAATGGCTAAAGAAGTTGTGGTACTTATGCACAATGGAATATCACTCAGCCATGAAATCAATGTCATAAGGCTAGTAGCAGCAAGCATGATGAGTGGATTTAGGTACGATGACTCTAAGTGAAATAAGTCACACAGAAAAAGACACTTTTCCTAAGATATCACTTATAGAGGGAATGTCAAAATCGCTACCCTTGAACTGAATTACAAGACAGAACACAGTCACACGTTTAGAAAACACACTATGGCTGCTTAACGGGAAAGGTCAGGTGGGGGGATGCATAAAACAAGGGTTTGAAATTAGCTCAGATTCCGTTCCATAAGCCAAATATGTAATGGACAAGACGTACACCCTGCTCAGTGAAATGGACTCAACACCCCCTATTCACCGCACAAGAATATATCTGACTGGTAAGAATCTTAAAACCTATGTATTGATATCTCTCTGGAAGTGAATCAAGAGGGTGTAAAGCGGCATAAACACAGCAGTGAAAAGCAGCTAAACCCCATTATAAAAATAAATTACTTAAAAAAAACCCATAAAACAACGACAGTGAAAGAGAGAGAAATTCTTACAAAATCCATTCAGGGGCTCTGATGCAACCTGGATTGACCATATCTAGACCCACAGCTGGATGAGACATAAGGCTGGACACTCTTGGAGCTGAGAGGATTGGTGAGGTTGGGTGAGCAAACGCAGACCCTTTAAAGTCATACTGCGTGGTACCCATCCCATGGGTCCCAAATCTCCAGGTTCAAGGGCATCTTCCTACATCGAAAACATGCCTGGGAAACCCAGAAGATGGTACACCGTGTGGTCGGGAAAGGTTTCTAAAACGCACCTCATTTCTCCTCTCCTTGTGCTCGGGTTCGCCATTCCAGCCGCTTTACTAACAATCTCCCTACGTGGAGAATCAGCACCGTTAACCTCCTCTTTCGTACAGGTTGCAATTTGTCCTGAGGATGAACGGGAAGAGGGGGAACCAATGAGAGACTAGCTCTAGGTGTTGGGACAGGCACAGGTCACTCTATTTTTCCATCAGGAAGAAGAAAGAACCACAGGCTCAGCCTGCCCCCCCGGAACCAGAATAGGGCCTGAAGCAATCCTGCGCTTTTGCGGCCAGCTCCCAAAAAAGCGAGTTGACAAATGGAGCTCAGGGGCACTGCAATTCACAAACCTGCAGAGTTATAAATGATAACTCTCGTCCACAAATATATTGAGGGAAGGCAACGAAGAGGATTTGAAAGCAAGGCAGAATTGCAGGAAACAGATTTCAGGAGGTAGGTGCGACTCGCCTTTAAAGCACATGAAAAGCGGCAAAACGTCGACAATGATGCCCTTGGCCAAAACGGGCGTATGCGTTTTTTCCTGAATATATTCAGGAAAAAACGCATACGCCCGTTTTGGCCAACCAAGCAAGCCGGAAAGGCAAATCAGCACTACAAACAAGTCTCGCTTGCCATCGGTCAAAAGGGCCATGCTGAAAAAAGTGTAAAACCCGGAAATGCAGGACAGGCCATGGAGACATGGGAGCCTTGCTACGCTGATGGGCGGGATGTAAATTGCCAACAGCCACTCTGGAGAAGTGTACGGTGTGTCCTGAAACATGTAATAAACACAGCTTAGAGAGCATAGGGCACTTCCACTCATGGGCGTATACATTGGGAAAACTGAAAATCCACAAGACACAGGCACCCCAAAGTGTAGGGCTGCTCTGTTTACAAGAACCTCCACTTCGGTACACCTTAAATAGCTCAGGATAGAGAAAAATGGCTAAAGAAGTTGTGGTACTTATGCACAATGGAATATCACTCAGCCATGAAATCAATGTCATAAGGCTAGTAGCAGCAAGCATGATGAGTGGATTTAGGTACGATGACTCTAAGTGAAATAAGTCACACAGAAAAAGACACTTTTCCTAAGATATCACTTATAGAGGGAATGTCAAAATCGCTACCCTTGAACTGAATTACAAGACAGAACACAGTCACACGTTTAGAAAACACACTATGGCTGCTTAACGGGAAAGGTCAGGTGGGGTGATGCATAAAACAAGGGTTTGAAATTAGCTCAGATTCCGTTCCATAAGCCAAATATGTAATGGACAAGACGTACACCCTGCTCAGTGAAATGGACTCAACACCCCCTATTCACCGCACAAGAATATATCTGACTGGTAAGAATCTTAAAACCTATGTATTGATATCTCTCTGGAAGTGAATCAAGAGGGTGTAAAGCGGCATAAACACAGCAGTGAAAAGCAGCTAAACCCCATTATAAAAATAAATTACTTAAAAAAAACCCATAAAACAACGACAGTGAAAGAGAGAGAAATTCTTACAAAATCCATTCAGGGGCTCTGATGCAACCTGGATTGACCATATCTAGACCCACAGCTGGATGAGACATAAGGCTGGACACTCTTGGAGCTGAGAGGATTGGTGAGGTTGGGTGAGCAAACGCAGACCCTTTAAACTCACACTGCGTGGTACCCATCCCATGGGTCCCAAATCTCCAGGTTCAAGGGCATCTTCCTACATCGAAAACATGCCTGGGAAACCCAGAAGATGGTACACCGTGTGGTCGGGAAAGGTTTCTAAAACGCACCTCATTTCTCCTCTCCTTGTGCTCGGGTTCGCCATTCCAGCCGCTTTACTAACAATCTCCCTACGTGGAGAATCAGCACCGTTAACCTCCTCTTTCGTACAGGTTGCAATTTGTCCTGAGGATGAACGGGAAGAGGGGGAACCAATGAGAGACTAGCTCTAGGTGTTGGGACAGGCACAGGTCACTCTATTTTTCCATCAGGAAGAAGAATGAACCACAGGCTCAGCCTGCCCCCCCGGAACCAGAATAGGGCCTGAAGCAATCCTGCGCTTTTGCGGCCAGCTCCCAAAAAAGCGAGTTGACAAATGGAGCTCAGGGGCACTGCAATTCACAAACCTGCAGAGTTATAAATGATAACTCTCGTCCACAAATATATTGAGGGAAGGCAACGAAGAGGATTTGAAAGCAAGGCAGAATTGCAGGAAACAGATTTCAGGAGGTAGGTGCGACTCGCCTTTAAAGCACATGAAAAGCGGCAAAACGTCGACAATGATGCCCTTGGCCAAAAAGGGCGTATGCGTTTTTTCCTGAATATATTCAGGAAAAAACGCATACGCCCTTTTTGGCCAACCAAGCAAGCCGGAAAGGCAAATCAGCACTACAAACAAGTCTCGCTTGCCATCGGTCAAAAGGGCCATGCTGAAAAAAGTGTAAAACCCGGAAATGCAGGACAGGCCATGGAGACATGGGAGCCTTGCTACGCTGATGGGCGGGATGCAAATTGCCAACAGCCACTCTGGAGAAGTGTACGGTGTGTCCTGAAACATGTAATAAACACAGCTTAGAGAGCATAGGGCACTTCCACTCATGGGCGTATACATTGGTAAAACTGAAAATCCACAAGACACAGGCACCCCAAAGTGTAGGGCTGCTCTGTTTACAAGAACCTCCACTTCGGTACACCTTAAATAGCTCAGGATAGAGAAAAATGGCTAAAGAAGTTGTGGTACTTATGCACAATGGAATATCACTCAGCCATGAAATCAATGTCATAAGGCTAGTAGCAGCAAGCATGATGAGTGGATTTAGGTACGATGACTCTAAGTGAAATAAGTCACACAGAAAAAGACACTTTTCCTAAGATATCACTTATAGAGGGAATGTCAAAATCGCTACCCTTGAACTGAATTACAAGACAGAACACAGTCACACGTTTAGAAAACACACTATGGCTGCTTAACGGGAAAGGTCAGGTGGGGGGATGCATAAAACAAGGGTTTGAAATTAGCTCAGATTCCGTTCCATAAGCCAAATATGTAATGGACAAGACGTACACCCTGCTCAGTGAAATGGACTCAACACCCCCTATTCACCGCACAAGAATATATCTGACTGGTAAGAATCTTAAAACCTATGTATTGATATCTCTCTGGAAGTGAATCAAGAGGGTGTAAAGCGGCATAAACACAGCAGTGAAAAGCAGCTAAACCCCATTATAAAAATAAATTACTTAAAAAAAACCCATAAAACAACGACAGTGAAAGAGAGAGAAATTCTTACAAAATCCATTCAGGGGCTCTGATGCAACCTGGATTGACCATATCTAGACCCACAGCTGGATGAGACATAAGGCTGGACACTCTTGGAGCTGAGAGGATTGGTGAGGTTGGGTGAGCAAACGCAGACCCTTTAAAGTCATACTGCGTGGTACCCATCCCATGGGTCCCAAATCTCCAGGTTCAAGGGCATCTTCCTACATCGAAAACATGCCTGGGAAACCCAGAAGATGGTACACCGTGCGGTCGGGAAAGGTTTCTAAAACGCACCTCATTTCTCCTCTCCTTGTGCTCGGGTTCGCCATTCCAGCCGCTTTACTAACAATCTCCCTACGTGGAGAATCAGCACCGTTAACCTCCTCTTTCGTACAGGTTGCAATTTGTCCTGAGGATGAACGGGAAGAGGGGGAACCAATGAGAGACTAGCTCTAGGTGTTGGGACAGGCACAGGTCACTCTATTTTTCCATCAGGAAGAAGAAAGAACCACAGGCTCAGCCTGCCCCCCCGGAACCAGAATAGGGCCTGAAGCAATCCTGCGCTTTTGCGGCCAGCTCCCAAAAAAGCGAGTTGACAAATGGAGCTCAGGGGCACTGCAATTCACAAACCTGCAGAGTTATAAATGATAACTCTCGTCCACAAATATATTGAGGGAAGGCAACGAAGAGGATTTGAAAGCAAGGCAGAATTGCAGGAAACAGATTTCAGGAGGTAGGTGCGACTCGCCTTTAAAGCACATGAAAAGCGGCAAAACGTCGACAATGATGCCCTTGGCCAAAACGGGCGTATGCGTTTTTTCCTGAATATATTCAGGAAAAAACGCATACGCCCGTTTTGGCCAACCAAGCAAGCCGGAAAGGCAAATCAGCACTACAAACAAGTCTCGCTTGCCATCGGTCAAAAGGGCCATGCTGAAAAAAGTGTAAAACCCGGAAATGCAGGACAGGCCATGGAGACATGGGAGCCTTGCTACGCTGATGGGCGGGATGTAAATTGCCAACAGCCACTCTGGAGAAGTGTACGGTGTGTCCTGAAACATGTAATAAACACAGCTTAGAGAGCATAGGGCACTTCCACTCATGGGCGTATACATTGGGAAAACTGAAAATCCACAAGACACAGGCACCCCAAAGTGTAGGGCTGCTCTGTTTACAAGAACCTCCACTTCGGTACACCTTAAATAGCTCAGGATAGAGAAAAATGGCTAAAGAAGTTGTGGTACTTATGCACAATGGAATATCACTCAGCCATGAAATCAATGTCATAAGGCTAGTAGCAGCAAGCATGATGAGTGGATTTAGGTACGATGACTCTAAGTGAAATAAGTCACACAGAAAAAGACACTTTTCCTAAGATATCACTTATAGAGGGAATGTCAAAATCGCTACCCTTGAACTGAATTACAAGACAGAACACAGTCACACGTTTAGAAAACACACTATGGCTGCTTAACGGGAAAGGTCAGGTGGGGTGATGCATAAAACAAGGGTTTGAAATTAGCTCAGATTCCGTTCCATAAGCCAAATATGTAATGGACAAGACGTACACCCTGCTCAGTGAAATGGACTCAACACCCCCTATTCACCGCACAAGAATATATCTGACTGGTAAGAATCTTAAAACCTATGTATTGATATCTCTCTGGAAGTGAATCAAGAGGGTGTAAAGCGGCATAAACACAGCAGTGAAAAGCAGCTAAACCCCATTATAAAAATAAATTACTTAAAAAAAACCCATAAAACAACGACAGTGAAAGAGAGAGAAATTCTTACAAAATCCATTCAGGGGCTCTGATGCAACCTGGATTGACCATATCTAGACCCACAGCTGGATGAGACATAAGGCTGGACACTCTTGGAGCTGAGAGGATTGGTGAGGTTGGGTGAGCAAATGCAGACCCTTTAAACTCACACTGCGTGGTACCCATCCCATGGGTCCCAAATCTCCAGGTTCAAGGGCATCTTCCTACATCGAAAACATGCCTGGGAAACCCAGACGATGGTACACCGTGTGGTCGGGAAAGGTTTCTAAAACGCACCTCATTTCTCCTCTCCTTGTGCTCGGGTTCGCCATTCCAGCCGCTTTACTAACAATCTCCCTACGTGGAGAATCAGCACCGTTAACCTCCTGTTTCGTACAGGTTGCAATTTGTCCTGAGGATGAACGGGAAGAGGGGGAACCAATGAGAGACTAGCTCTAGGTGTTGGGACAGGCACAGGTCACTCTATTTTTCCATCAGGAAGAAGAATGAACCACAGGCTCAGCCTGCCCCCCCGGAACCAGAATAGGGCCTGAAGCAATCCTGCGCTTTTGCGGCCAGCTCCCAAAAAAGCGAGTTGACAAATGGAGCTCAGGGGCACTGCAATTCACAAACCTGCAGAGTTATAAATGATAACTCTCGTCCACAAATATATTGAGGGAAGGCAACGAAGAGGATTTGAAAGCAAGGCAGAATTGCAGGAAACAGATTTCAGGAGGTAGGTGCGACTCGCCTTTAAAGCACATGAAAAGCGGCAAAACGTCGACAATGATGCCCTTGGCCAAAAAGGGCGTATGCGTTTTTTCCTGAATATATTCAGGAAAAAACGCATACGCCCTTTTTGGCCAACCAAGCAAGCCGGAAAGGCAAATCAGCACTACAAACAAGTCTCGCTTGCCATCGGTCAAAAGGGCCATGCTGAAAAAAGTGTAAAACCCGGAAATGCAGGACAGGCCATGGAGACATGGGAGCCTTGCTACGCTGATGGGCGGGATGTAAATTGCCAACAGCCACTCTGGAGAAGTGTACGGTGTGTCCTGAAACATGTAATAAACACAGCTTAGAGCGCATAGGGCACTTCCACTCATGGGCGTATACATTGGGAAAACTGAAAATCCACAAGACACAGGCACCCCAAAGTGTAGGGCTGCTCTGTTTACAAGAACCTCCACTTCGGTACACCTTAAATAGCTCAGGATAGAGAAAAATGGCTAAAGAAGTTGTGGTACTTATGCACAATGGAATATCACTCAGCCATGAAATCAATGTCATAAGGCTAGTAGCAGCAAGCATGATGAGTGGATTTAGGTACGATGACTCTAAGTGAAATAAGTCACACAGAAAAAGACACTTTTCCTAAGATATCACTTATAGAGGGAATGTCAAAATCGCTACCCTTGAACTGAATTACAAGACAGAACAGAGTCACACGTTTAGAAAACACACTATGGCTGCTTAACGGGAAAGGTCAGGTGGGGGGATGCATAAAACAAGGGTTTGAAATTAGCTCAGATTCCGTTCCATAAGCCAAATATGTAATGGACAAGACGTACACCCTGCTCAGTGAAATGGACTCAACACCCCCTATTCACCGCACAAGAATATATCTGACTGGTAAGAATCTTAAAACCTATGTATTGATATCTCTCTGGAAGTGAATCAAGAGGGTGTAAAGCGGCATAAACACAGCAGTGAAAAGCAGCTAAACCCCATTATAAAAATAAATTACTTAAAAAAAACCCATAAAACAACGACAGTGAAAGAGAGAGAAATTCTTACAAAATCCATTCAGGGGCTCTGATGCAACCTGGATTGACCATATCTAGACCCACAGCTGGATGAGACATAAGGCTGGACACTCTTGGAGCTGAGAGGATTGGTGAGGTTGGGTGAGCAAACGCAGACCCTTTAAAGTCATACTGCGTGGTACCCATCCCATGGGTCCCAAATCTCCAGGTTCAAGGGCATCTTCCTACATCGAAAACATGCCTGGGAAACCCAGAAGATGGTACACCGTGTGGTCGGGAAAGGTTTCTAAAACGCACCTCATTTCTCCTCTCCTTGTGCTCGGGTTCGCCATTCCAGCCGCTTTACTAACAATCTCCCTACGTGGAGAATCAGCACCGTTAACCTCCTCTTTCGTACAGGTTGCAATTTGTCCTGAGGATGAACGGGAAGAGGGGGAACCAATGAGAGACTAGCTCTAGGTGTTGGGACAGGCACAGGTCACTCTATTTTTCCATCAGGAAGAAGAAAGAACCACAGGCTCAGCCTGCCCCCCCGGAACCAGAATAGGGCCTGAAGCAATCCTGCGCTTTTGCGGCCAGCTCCCAAAAAAGCGAGTTGACAAATGGAGCTCAGGGGCACTGCAATTCACAAACCTGCAGAGTTATAAATGATAACTCTCGTCCACAAATATATTGAGGGAAGGCAACGAAGAGGATTTGAAAGCAAGGCAGAATTGCAGGAAACAGATTTCAGGAGGTAGGTGCGACTCGCCTTTAAAGCACATGAAAAGCGGCAAAACGTCGACAATGATGCCCTTGGCCAAAACGGGCGTATGCGTTTTTTCCTGAATATATTCAGGAAAAAACGCATACGCCCGTTTTGGCCAACCAAGCAAGCCGGAAAGGCAAATCAGCACTACAAACAAGTCTCGCTTGCCATCGGTCAAAAGGGCCATGCTGAAAAAAGTGTAAAACCCGGAAATGCAGGACAGGCCATGGAGACATGGGAGCCTTGCTACGCTGATGGGCGGGATGTAAATTGCCAACAGCCACTCTGGAGAAGTGTACGGTGTGTCCTGAAACATGTAATAAACACAGCTTAGAGAGCATAGGGCACTTCCACTCATGGGCGTATACATTGGGAAAACTGAAAATCCACAAGACACAGGCACCCCAAAGTGTAGGGCTGCTCTGTTTACAAGAACCTCCACTTCGGTACACCTTAAATAGCTCAGGATAGAGAAAAATGGCTAAAGAAGTTGTGGTACTTATGCACAATGGAATATCACTCAGCCATGAAATCAATGTCATAAGGCTAGTAGCAGCAAGCATGATGAGTGGATTTAGGTACGATGACTCTAAGTGAAATAAGTCACACAGAAAAAGACACTTTTCCTAAGATATCACTTATAGAGGGAATGTCAAAATCGCTACCCTTGAACTGAATTACAAGACAGAACAGAGTCACACGTTTAGAAAACACACTATGGCTGCTTAACGGGAAAGGTCAGGTGGGGTGATGCATAAAACAAGGGTTTGAAATTAGCTCAGATTCCGTTCCATAAGCCAAATATGTAATGGACAAGACGTACACCCTGCTCAGTGAAATGGACTCAACACCCCCTATTCACCGCACAAGAATATATCTGACTGGTAAGAATCTTAAAACCTATGTATTGATATCTCTCTGGAAGTGAATCAAGAGGGTGTAAAGCGGCATAAACACAGCAGTGAAAAGCAGCTAAACCCCATTATAAAAATAAATTACTTAAAAAAAACCCATAAAACAACGACAGTGAAAGAGAGAGAAATTCTTACAAAATCCATTCAGGGGCTCTGATGCAACCTGGATTGACCATATCTAGACCCACAGCTGGATGAGACATAAGGCTGGACACTCTTGGAGCTGAGAGGATTGGTGAGGTTGGGTGAGCAAACGCAGACCCTTTAAACTCACACTGCGTGGTACCCATCCCATGGGTCCCAAATCTCCAGGTTCAAGGGCATCTTCCTACATCGAAAACATGCCTGGGAAACCCAGAAGATGGTACACCGTGTGGTCGGGAAAGGTTTCTAAAACGCACCTCATTTCTCCTCTCCTTGTGCTCGGGTTCGCCATTCCAGCCGCTTTACTAACAATCTCCCTACGTGGAGAATCAGCACCGTTAACCTCCTGTTTCGTACAGGTTGCAATTTGTCCTGAGGATGAACGGGAAGAGGGGGAACCAATGAGAGACTAGCTCTAGGTGTTGGGACAGGCACAGGTCACTCTATTTTTCCATCAGGAAGAAGAATGAACCACAGGCTCAGCCTGCCCCCCCGGAACCAGAATAGGGCCTGAAGCAATCCTGCGCTTTTGCGGCCAGCTCCCAAAAAAGCGAGTTGACAAATGGAGCTCAGGGGCACTGCAATTCACAAACCTGCAGAGTTATAAATGATAACTCTCGTCCACAAATATATTGAGGGAAGGCAACGAAGAGGATTTGAAAGCAAGGCAGAATTGCAGGAAACAGATTTCAGGAGGTAGGTGCGACTCGCCTTTAAAGCACATGAAAAGCGGCAAAACGTCGACAATGATGCCCTTGGCCAAAAAGGGCGTATGCGTTTTTTCCTGAATATATTCAGGAAAAAACGCATACGCCCTTTTTGGCCAACCAAGCAAGCCGGAAAGGCAAATCAGCACTACAAACAAGTCTCGCTTGCCATCGGTCAAAAGGGCCATGCTGAAAAAAGTGTAAAACCCGGAAATGCAGGACAGGCCATGGAGACATGGGAGCCTTGCTACGCTGATGGGCGGGATGCAAATTGCCAACAGCCACTCTGGAGAAGTGTACGGTGTGTCCTGAAACATGTAATAAACACAGCTTAGAGAGCATAGGGCACTTCCACTCATGGGCGTATACATTGGGAAAACTGAAAATCCACAAGACACAGGCACCCCAAAGTGTAGGGCTGCTCTGTTTACAAGAACCTCCACTTCGGTACACCTTAAATAGCTCAGGATAGAGAAAAATGGCTAAAGAAGTTGTGGTACTTATGCACAATGGAATATCACTCAGCCATGAAATCAATGTCATAAGGCTAGTAGCAGCAAGCATGATGAGTGGATTTAGGTACGATGACTCTAAGTGAAATAAGTCACACAGAAAAAGACACTTTTCCTAAGATATCACTTATAGAGGGAATGTCAAAATCGCTACCCTTGAACTGAATTACAAGACAGAACACAGTCACACGTTTAGAAAACACACTATGGCTGCTTAACGGGAAAGGTCAGGTGGGGTGATGCATAAAACAAGGGTTTGAAATTAGCTCAGATTCCGTTCCATAAGCCAAATATGTAATGGACAAGACGTACACCCTGCTCAGTGAAATGGACTCAACACCCCCTATTCACCGCACAAGAATATATCTGACTGGTAAGAATCTTAAAACCTATGTATTGATATCTCTCTGGAAGTGAATCAAGAGGGTGTAAAGCGGCATAAACACAGCAGTGAAAAGCAGCTAAACCCCATTATAAAAATAAATTACTTAAAAAAAACCCATAAAACAACGACAGTGAAAGAGAGAGAAATTCTTACAAAATCCATTCAGGGGCTCTGATGCAACCTGGATTGACCATATCTAGACCCACAGCTGGATGAGACATAAGGCTGGACACTCTTGGAGCTGAGAGGATTGGTGAGGTTGGGTGAGCAAACGCAGACCCTTTAAAGTCATACTGCGTGGTACCCATCCCATGGGTCCCAAATCTCCAGGTTCAAGGGCATCTTCCTACATCGAAAACATGCCTGGGAAACCCAGAAGATGGTACACCGTGTGGTCGGGAAAGGTTTCTAAAACGCACCTCATTTCTCCTCTCCTTGTGCTCGGGTTCGCCATTCCAGCCGCTTTACTAACAATCTCCCTACGTGGAGAATCAGCACCGTTAACCTCCTCTTTCGTACAGGTTGCAATTTGTCCTGAGGATGAACGGGAAGAGGGGGAACCAATGAGAGACTAGCTCTAGGTGTTGGGACAGGCACAGGTCACTCTATTTTTCCATCAGGAAGAAGAAAGAACCACAGGCTCAGCCTGCCCCCCCGGAACCAGAATAGGGCCTGAAGCAATCCTGCGCTTTTGCGGCCAGCTCCCAAAAAAGCGAGTTGACAAATGGAGCTCAGGGGCACTGCAATTCACAAACCTGCAGAGTTATAAATGATAACTCTCGTCCACAAATATATTGAGGGAAGGCAACGAAGAGGATTTGAAAGCAAGGCAGAATTGCAGGAAACAGATTTCAGGAGGTAGGTGCGACTCGCCTTTAAAGCACATGAAAAGCGGCAAAACGTCGACAATGATGCCCTTGGCCAAAACGGGCGTATGCGTTTTTTCCTGAATATATTCAGGAAAAAACGCATACGCCCGTTTTGGCCAACCAAGCAAGCCGGAAAGGCAAATCAGCACTACAAACAAGTCTCGCTTGCCATCGGTCAAAAGGGCCATGCTGAAAAAAGTGTAAAACCCGGAAATGCAGGACAGGCCATGGAGACATGGGAGCCTTGCTACGCTGATGGGCGGGATGTAAATTGCCAACAGCCACTCTGGAGAAGTGTACGGTGTGTCCTGAAACATGTAATAAACACAGCTTAGAGAGCATAGGGCACTTCCACTCATGGGCGTATACATTGGGAAAACTGAAAATCCACAAGACACAGGCACCCCAAAGTGTAGGGCTGCTCTGTTTACAAGAACCTCCACTTCGGTACACCTTAAATAGCTCAGGATAGAGAAAAATGGCTAAAGAAGTTGTGGTACTTATGCACAATGGAATATCACTCAGCCATGAAATCAATGTCATAAGGCTAGTAGCAGCAAGCATGATGAGTGGATTTAGGTACGATGACTCTAAGTGAAATAAGTCACACAGAAAAAGACACTTTTCCTAAGATATCACTTATAGAGGGAATGTCAAAATCGCTACCCTTGAACTGAATTACAAGACAGAACACAGTCACACGTTTAGAAAACACACTATGGCTGCTTAACGGGAAAGGTCAGGTGGGGTGATGCATAAAACAAGGGTTTGAAATTAGCTCAGATTCCGTTCCATAAGCCAAATATGTAATGGACAAGACGTACACCCTGCTCAGTGAAATGGACTCAACACCCCCTATTCACCGCACAAGAATATATCTGACTGGTAAGAATCTTAAAACCTATGTATTGATATCTCTCTGGAAGTGAATCAAGAGGGTGTAAAGCGGCATAAACACAGCAGTGAAAAGCAGCTAAACCCCATTATAAAAATAAATTACTTAAAAAAAACCCATAAAACAACGACAGTGAAAGAGAGAGAAATTCTTACAAAATCCATTCAGGGGCTCTGATGCAACCTGGATTGACCATATCTAGACCCACAGCTGGATGAGACATAAGGCTGGACACTCTTGGAGCTGAGAGGATTGGTGAGGTTGGGTGAGCAAACGCAGACCCTTTAAAGTCACACTGCGTGGTACCCATGCCATGGGTCCCAAATCTCCAGGTTCAAGGGCATCTTCCTACATCGAAAACATGCCTGGGAAACCCAGAAGATGGTACACCGTGTGGTCGGGAAAGGTTTCTAAAACGCACCTCATTTCTCCTCTCCTTGTGCTCGGGTTCGCCATTCCAGCCGCTTTACTAACAATCTCCCTACGTGGAGAATCAGCACCGTTAACCTCCTCTTTCGTACAGGTTGCAATTTGTCCTGAGGATGAACGGGAAGAGGGGGAACCAATGAGAGACTAGCTCTAGGTGTTGGGACAGGCACAGGTCACTCTATTTTTCCATCAGGAAGAAGAATGAACCACAGGCTCAGCCTGCCCCCCCGGAACCAGAATAGGGCCTGAAGCAATCCTGCGCTTTTGCGGCCAGCTCCCAAAAAAGCGAGTTGACAAATGGAGCTCAGGGGCACTGCAATTCACAAACCTGCAGAGTTATAAATGATAACTCTCGTCCACAAATATATTGAGGGAAGGCAACGAAGAGGATTTGAAAGCAAGGCAGAATTGCAGGAAACCGATTTCAGGAGGTAGATTCGACTCGCCTTGAAAGCACATGAAAAGCGGCAAAACGTCGACAATGATGCCCTTGGCCAAAAAGGGCGTATGCGTTTTTTCCTGAATATATTCAGGAAAAAACGCATACGCCCTTTTTGGCCAACCAAGCAAGCCGGAAAGGCAAATCAGCACTACAAACAAGTCTCGCTTGCCATCGGTCAAAAGGGCCATGCTGAAAAAAGTGTAAAACCCGGAAATGCAGGACAGGCCATGGAGACATGGGAGCCTTGCTACGCTGATGGGCGGGATGCAAATTGCCAACAGCCACTCTGGAGAAGTGTACGGTGTGTCCTGAAACATGGAATAAACACAGCTTAGAGAGCATAGGGCACTTCCACTCATGGGCGTATACATTGGGAAAACTGAAAATCCACAAGACACAGGCACCCCAAAGTGTAGGGCTGCTCTGTTTACAAGAACCTCCACTTCGGTACACCTTAAATAGCTCAGGATAGAGAAAAATGGCTAAAGAAGTTGTGGTACTTATGCACAATGGAATATCACTCAGCCATGAAATCAATGTCATAAGGCTAGTAGCAGCAAGCATGATGAGTGGATTTAGGTACGATGACTCTAAGTGAAATAAGTCACACAGAAAAAGACACTTTTCCTAAGATATCACTTATAGAGGGAATGTCAAAATCGCTACCCTTGAACTGAATTACAAGACAGAACACAGTCACACGTTTAGAAAACACACTATGGCTGCTTAACGGGAAAGGTCAGGTGGGGGGATGCATAAAACAAGGGTTTGAAATTAGCTCAGATTCCGTTCCATAAGCCAAATATGTAATGGACAAGACGTACACCCTGCTCAGTGAAATGGACTCAACACCCCCTATTCACCGCACAAGAATATATCTGACTGGTAAGAATCTTAAAACCTATGTATTGATATCTCTCTGGAAGTGAATCAAGAGGGTGTAAAGCGGCATAAACACAGCAGTGAAAAGCAGCTAAACCCCATTATAAAAATAAATTACTTAAAAAAAACCCATAAAACAACGACAGTGAAAGAGAGAGAAATTCTTACAAAATCCATTCAGGGGCTCTGATGCAACCTGGATTGACCATATCTAGACCCACAGCTGGATGAGACATAAGGCTGGACACTCTTGGAGCTGAGAGGATTGGTGAGGTTGGGTGAGCAAACGCAGACCCTTTAAACTCACACTGCGTGGTACCCATCCCATGGGTCCCAAATCTCCAGGTTCAAGGGCATCTTCCTACATCGAAAACATGCCTGGGAAACCCAGAAGATGGTACACCGTGTGGTCGGGAAAGGTTTCTAAAACGCACCTCATTTCTCCTCTCCTTGTGCTCGGGTTCGCCATTCCAGCCGCTTTACTAACAATCTCCCTACGTGGAGAATCAGCACCGTTAACCTCCTCTTTCGTACAGGTTGCAATTTGTCCTGAGGATGAACGGGAAGAGGGGGAACCAATGAGAGACTAGCTCTAGGTGTTGGGACAGGCACAGGTCACTCTATTTTTCCATCAGGAAGAAGAAAGAACCACAGGCTCAGCCTGCCCCCCCGGAACCAGAATAGGGCCTGAAGCAATCCTGCGCTTTTGCGGCCAGCTCCCAAAAAAGCGAGTTGACAAATGGAGCTCAGGGGCACTGCAATTCACAAACCTGCAGAGTTATAAATGATAACTCTCGTCCACAAATATATTGAGGGAAGGCAACGAAGAGGATTTGAAAGCAAGGCAGAATTGCAGGAAACAGATTTCAGGAGGTAGGTGCGACTCGCCTTTAAAGCACATGAAAAGTGGCAAAACGTCGACAATGATGCCCTTGGCCAAAACGGGCGTATGCGTTTTTTCCTGAATATATTCAGGAAAAAACGCATACGCCCGTTTTGGCCAACCAAGCAAGCCGGAAAGGCAAATCAGCACTACAAACAAGTCTCGCTTGCCATCGGTCAAAAGGGCCATGCTGAAAAAAGTGTAAAACCCGGAAATGCAGGACAGGCCATGGAGACATGGGAGCCTTGCTACGCTGATGGGCGGGATGCAAATTGCCAACAGCCACTCTGGAGAAGTGTACGGTGTGTCCTGAAACATGTAATAAACACAGCTTAGAGAGCATAGGGCACTTCCACTCATGGGCGTATACATTGGGAAAACTGAAAATCCACAAGACACAGGCACCCCAAAGTGTAGGGCTGCTCTGTTTACAAGAACCTCCACTTCGGTACACCTTAAATAGCTCAGGATAGAGAAAAATGGCTAAAGAAGTTGTGGTACTTATGCACAATGGAATATCACTCAGCCATGAAATCAATGTCATAAGGCTAGTAGCAGCAAGCATGATGAGTGGATTTAGGTACGATGACTCTAAGTGAAATAAGTCACACAGAAAAAGACACTTTTCCTAAGATATCACTTATAGAGGGAATGTCAAAATCGCTACCCTTGAACTGAATTACAAGACAGAACACAGTCACACGTTTAGAAAACACACTATGGCTGCTTAACGGGAAAGGTCAGGTGGGGGGATGCATAAAACAAGGGTTTGAAATTAGCTCAGATTCCGTTCCATAAGCCAAATATGTAATGGACAAGACGTACACCCTGCTCAGTGAAATGGACTCAACACCCCCTATTCACCGCACAAGAATATATCTGACTGGTAAGAATCTTAAAACCTATGTATTGATATCTCTCTGGAAGTGAATCAAGAGGGTGTAAAGCGGCATAAACACAGCAGTGAAAAGCAGCTAAACCCCATTATAAAAATAAATTACTTAAAAAAAACCCATAAAACAACGACAGTGAAAGAGAGAGAAATTCTTACAAAATCCATTCAGGGGCTCTGATGCAACCTGGATTGACCATATCTAGACCCACAGCTGGATGAGACATAAGGCTGGACACTCTTGGAGCTGAGAGGATTGGTGAGGTTGGGTGAGCAAACGCAGACCCTTTAAACTCACACTGCGTGGTACCCATCCCATGGGTCCCAAATCTCCAGGTTCAAGGGCATCTTCCTACATCGAAAACATGCCTGGGAAACCCAGAAGATGGTACACCGTGTGGTCGGGAAAGGTTTCTAAAACGCACCTCATTTCTCCTCTCCTTGTGCTCGGGTTCGCCATTCCAGCCGCTTTACTAACAATCTCCCTACGTGGAGAATCAGCACCGTTAACCTCCTCTTTCGTACAGGTTGCAATTTGTCCTGAGGATGAACGGGAAGAGGGGGAACCAATGAGAGACTAGCTCTAGGTGTTGGGACAGGCACAGGTCACTCTATTTTTCCATCAGGAAGAAGAAAGAACCACAGGCTCAGCCTGCCCCCCCGGAACCAGAATAGGGCCTGAAGCAATCCTGCGCTTTTGCGGCCAGCTCCCAAAAAAGCGAGTTGACAAATGGAGCTCAGGGGCACTGCAATTCACAAACCTGCAGAGTTATAAATGATAACTCTCGTCCACAAATATATTGAGGGAAGGCAACGAAGAGGATTTGAAAGCAAGGCAGAATTGCAGGAAACAGATTTCAGGAGGTAGGTGCGACTCGCCTTTAAAGCACATGAAAAGTGGCAAAACGTCGACAATGATGCCCTTGGCCAAAACGGGCGTATGCGTTTTTTCCTGAATATATTCAGGAAAAAACGCATACGCCCGTTTTGGCCAACCAAGCAAGCCGGAAAGGCAAATCAGCACTACAAACAAGTCTCGCTTGCCATCGGTCAAAAGGGCCATGCTGAAAAAAGTGTAAAACCCGGAAATGCAGGACAGGCCATGGAGACATGGGAGCCTTGCTACGCTGATGGGCGGGATGCAAATTGCCAACAGCCACTCTGGAGAAGTGTACGGTGTGTCCTGAAACATGTAATAAACACAGCTTAGAGAGCATAGGGCACTTCCACTCATGGGCGTATACATTGGGAAAACTGAAAATCCACAAGACACAGGCACCCCAAAGTGTAGGGCTGCTCTGTTTACAAGAACCTCCACTTCGGTACACCTTAAATAGCTCAGGATAGAGAAAAATGGCTAAAGAAGTTGTGGTACTTATGCACAATGGAATATCACTCAGCCATGAAATCAATGTCATAAGGCTAGTAGCAGCAAGCATGATGAGTGGATTTAGGTACGATGACTCTAAGTGAAATAAGTCACACAGAAAAAGACACTTTTCCTAAGATATCACTTATAGAGGGAATGTCAAAATCGCTACCCTTGAACTGAATTACAAGACAGAACACAGTCACACGTTTAGAAAACACACTATGGCTGCTTAACGGGAAAGGTCAGGTGGGGGGATGCATAAAACAAGGGTTTGAAATTAGCTCAGATTCCGTTCCATAAGCCAAATATGTAATGGACAAGACGTACACCCTGCTCAGTGAAATGGACTCAACACCCCCTATTCACCGCACAAGAATATATCTGACTGGTAAGAATCTTAAAACCTATGTATTGATATCTCTCTGGAAGTGAATCAAGAGGGTGTAAAGCGGCATAAACACAGCAGTGAAAAGCAGCTAAACCCCATTATAAAAATAAATTACTTAAAAAAAACCCATAAAACAACGACAGTGAAAGAGAGAGAAATTCTTACAAAATCCATTCAGGGGCTCTGATGCAACCTGGATTGACCATATCTAGACCCACAGCTGGATGAGACATAAGGCTGGACACTCTTGGAGCTGAGAGGATTGGTGAGGTTGGGTGAGCAAACGCAGACCCTTTAAACTCACACTGCGTGGTACCCATCCCATGGGTCCCAAATCTCCAGGTTCAAGGGCATCTTCCTACATCGAAAACATGCCTGGGAAACCCAGAAGATGGTACACCGTGTGGTCGGGAAAGGTTTCTAAAACGCACCTCATTTCTCCTCTCCTTGTGCTCGGGTTCGCCATTCCAGCCGCTTTACTAACAATCTCCCTACGTGGAGAATCAGCACCGTTAACCTCCTCTTTCGTACAGGTTGCAATTTGTCCTGAGGATGAACGGGAAGAGGGGGAACCAATGAGAGACTAGCTCTAGGTGTTGGGACAGGCACAGGTCACTCTATTTTTCCATCAGGAAGAAGAATGAACCACAGGCTCAGCCTGCCCCCCCGGAACCAGAATAGGGCCTGAAGCAATCCTGCGCTTTTGCGGCCAGCTCCCAAAAAAGCGAGTTGACAAATGGAGCTCAGGGGCACTGCAATTCACAAACCTGCAGAGTTATAAATGATAACTCTCGTCCACAAATATATTGAGGGAAGGCAACGAAGAGGATTTGAAAGCAAGGCAGAATTGCAGGAAACAGATTTCAGGAGGTAGGTGCGACTCGCCTTTAAAGCACATGAAAAGCGGCAAAACGTCGACAATGATGCCCTTGGCCAAAAAGGGCGTATGCGTTTTTTCCTGAATATATTCAGGAAAAAACGCATACGCCCTTTTTGGCCAACCAAGCAAGCCGGAAAGGCAAATCAGCACTACAAACAAGTCTCGCTTGCCATCGGTCAAAAGGGCCATGCTGAAAAAAGTGTAAAACCCGGAAATGCAGGACAGGCCATGGAGACATGGGAGCCTTGCTACGCTGATGGGCGGGATGTAAATTGCCAACAGCCACTCTGGAGAAGTGTACGGTGTGTCCTGAAACATGTAATAAACACAGCTTAGAGAGCATAGGGCACTTCCACTCATGGGCGTATACATTGGGAAAACTGAAAATCCACAAGACACAGGCACCCCAAAGTGTAGGGCTGCTCTGTTTACAAGAACCTCCACTTCGGTACACCTTAAATAGCTCAGGATAGAGAAAAATGGCTAAAGAAGTTGTGGTACTTATGCACAATGGAATATCACTCAGCCATGAAATCAATGTCATAAGGCTAGTAGCAGCAAGCATGATGAGTGGATTTAGGTACGATGACTCTAAGTGAAATAAGTCACACAGAAAAAGACACTTTTCCTAAGATATCACTTATAGAGGGAATGTCAAAATCGCTACCCTTGAACTGAATTACAAGACAGAACAGAGTCACACGTTTAGAAAACACACTATGGCTGCTTAACGGGAAAGGTCAGGTGGGGGGATGCATAAAACAAGGGTTTGAAATTAGCTCAGATTCCGTTCCATAAGCCAAATATGTAATGGACAAGACGTACACCCTGCTCAGTGAAATGGACTCAACACCCCCTATTCACCGCACAAGAATATATCTGACTGGTAAGAATCTTAAAACCTATGTATTGATATCTCTCTGGAAGTGAATCAAGAGGGTGTAAAGCGGCATAAACACAGCAGTGAAAAGCAGCTAAACCCCATTATAAAAATAAATTACTTAAAAAAAACCCATAAAACAACGACAGTGAAAGAGAGAGAAATTCTTACAAAATCCATTCAGGGGCTCTGATGCAACCTGGATTGACCATATCTAGACCCACAGCTGGATGAGACATAAGGCTGGACACTCTTGGAGCTGAGAGGATTGGTGAGGTTGGGTGAGCAAACGCAGACCCTTTAAAGTCATACTGCGTGGTACCCATCCCATGGGTCCCAAATCTCCAGGTTCAAGGCATCTTCCTACATCGAAAACATGCCTGGGAAACCAGAAGATGGTACACCGTGTGGTCGGGAAAGGTTTCTAAAACGCACCTCATTTCTCCTCTCCTTGTGCTCGGGTTCGCCATTCCAGCCGCTTTACTAACAATCTCCCTACGTGGAGAATCAGCACCGTTAACCTCCTCTTTCGTACAGGTTGCAATTTGTCCTGAGGATGAACGGGAAGAGGGGGAACCAATGAGAGACTAGCTCTAGGTGTTGGGACAGGCACAGGTCACTCTATTTTTCCATCAGGAAGAAGAAAGAACCACAGGCTCAGCCTGCCCCCCCGGAACCAGAATAGGGCCTGAAGCAATCCTGCGCTTTTGCGGCCAGCTCCCAAAAAGCGAGTTGACAAATGGAGCTCAGGGGCACTGCAATTCACAAACCTGCAGAGTTATAAATGATAACTCTCGTCCACAAATATATTGAGGGAAGGCAACGAAGAGGATTTGAAAGCAAGGCAGAATTGCAGGAAACAGATTTCAGGAGGTAGGTGCGACTCGCCTTTAAAGCACATGAAAAGCGGCAAAACGTCGACAATGATGCCCTTGGCCAAAACGGGCGTATGCGTTTTTTCCTGAATATATTCAGGAAAAAACGCATACGCCCGTTTTGGCCAACCAAGCAAGCCGGAAAGGCAAATCAGCACTACAAACAAGTCTCGCTTGCCATCGGTCAAAAGGGCCATGCTGAAAAAAGTGTAAAACCCGGAAATGCAGGACAGGCCATGGAGACATGGGAGCCTTGCTACGCTGATGGGCGGGATGTAAATTGCCAACAGCCACTCTGGAGAAGTGTACGGTGTGTCCTGAAACATGTAATAAACACAGCTTAGAGAGCATAGGGCACTTCCACTCATGGGCGTATACATTGGGAAAACTGAAAATCCACAAGACACAGGCACCCCAAAGTGTAGGGCTGCTCTGTTTACAAGAACCTCCACTTCGGTACACCTTAACTAGCTCAGGATAGAGAAAAATGGCTAAAGAAGTTGTGGTACTTATGCACAATGGAATATCACTCAGCCATGAAATCAATGTCATAAGGCTAGTAGCAGCAAGCATGATGAGTGGATTTAGGTACGATGACTCTAAGTGAAATAAGTCACACAGAAAAAGACACTTTTCCTAAGATATCACTTATAGAGGGAATGTCAAAATCGCTACCCTTGAACTGAATTACAAGACAGAACAGAGTCACACGTTTAGAAAACACACTATGGCTGCTTAACGGGAAAGGTCAGGTGGGGTGATGCATAAAACAAGGGTTTGAAATTAGCTCAGATTCCGTTCCATAAGCCAAATATGTAAATGGACAAGACGTACACCCTGCTCAGTGAAATGGACTCAACACCCCCTATTCACCGCACAAGAATATATCTGACTGGTAAGAATCTTAAAACCTATGTATTGATATCTCTCTGGAAGTGAATCAAGAGGGTGTAAAGCGGCATAAACACAGCAGTGAAAAGCAGCTAAACCCCATTATAAAAATAAATTACTTAAAAAAAACCCATAAAACAACGACAGTGAAAGAGAGAGAAATTCTTACAAAATCCATTCAGGGGCTCTGATGCAACCTGGATTGACCATATCTAGACCCACAGCTGGATGAGACATAAGGCTGGACACTCTTGGAGCTGAGAGGATTGGTGAGGTTGGGTGAGCAAACGCAGACCCTTTAAACTCACACTGCGTGGTACCCATCCCATGGGTCCCAAATCTCCAGGTTCAAGGGCATCTTCCTACATCGAAAACATGCCTGGGAAACCCAGAAGATGGTACACCGTGTGGTCGGGAAAGGTTTCTAAAACGCACCTCATTTCTCCTCTCCTTGTGCTCGGGTTCGCCATTCCAGCCGCTTTACTAACAATCTCCCTACGTGGAGAATCAGCACCGTTAACCTCCTCTTTCGTACAGGTTGCAATTTGTCCTGAGGATGAACGGGAAGAGGGGGAACCAATGAGAGACTAGCTCTAGGTGTTGGGACAGGCACAGGTCACTCTATTTTTCCATCAGGAAGAAGAATGAACCACAGGCTCAGCTTGCCCCCCCGGAACCAGAATAGGGCCTGAAGCAATCCTGCGCTTTTGCGGCCAGCTCCCAAAAAAGCGAGTTGACAAATGGAGCTCAGGGGCACTGCAATTCACAAACCTGCAGAGTTATAAATGATAACTCTCGTCCACAAATATATTGAGGGAAGGCAACGAAGAGGATTTGAAAGCAAGGCAGAATTGCAGGAAACAGATTTCAGGAGGTAGGTGCGACTCGCCTTTAAAGCACATGAAAAGCGGCAAAACGTCGACAATGATGCCCTTGGCCAAAAAGGGCGTATGCGTTTTTTCCTGAATATATTCAGGAAAAAACGCATACGCCCTTTTTGGCCAACCAAGCAAGCCGGAAAGGCAAATCAGCACTACAAACAAGTCTCGCTTGCCATCGGTCAAAAGGGCCATGCTGAAAAAAGTGTAAAACCCGGAAATGCAGGACAGGCCATGGAGACATGGGAGCCTTGCTACGCTGATGGGCGGGATGCAAATTGCCAACAGCCACTCTGGAAAAGTGTACGGTGTGTCCTGAAACATGTAATAAACACAGCTTAGAGAGCATAGGGCACTTCCACTCATGGGCGTATACATTGGGAAAACTGAAAATCCACAAGACACAGGCACCCCAAAGTGTAGGGCTGCTCTGTTTACAAGAACCTCCACTTCGGTACACCTTAAATAGCTCAGGATAGAGAAAAATGGCTAAAGAAGTTGTGGTACTTATGCACAATGGAATATCACTCAGCCATGAAATCAATGTCATAAGGCTAGTAGCAGCAAGCATGATGAGTGGATTTAGGTACGATGACTCTAAGTGAAATAAGTCACACAGAAAAAGACACTTTTCCTAAGATATCACTTATAGAGGGAATGTCAAAATCGCTACCCTTGAACTGAATTACAAGACAGAACACAGTCACACGTTTAGAAAACACACTATGGCTGCTTAACGGGAAAGGTCAGGTGGGGGGATGCATAAAACAAGGGTTTGAAATTAGCTCAGATTCCGTTCCATAAGCCAAATATGTAATGGACAAGACGTACACCCTGCTCAGTGAAATGGACTCAACACCCCCTATTCACCGCACAAGAATATATCTGACTGGTAAGAATCTTAAAACCTATGTATTGATATCTCTCTGGAAGTGAATCAAGAGGGTGTAAAGCGGCATAAACACAGCAGTGAAAAGCAGCTAAACCCCATTATAAAAATAAATTACTTAAAAAAAACCCATAAAACAACGACAGTGAAAGAGAGAGAAATTCTTACAAAATCCATTCAGGGGCTCTGATGCAACCTGGATTGACCATATCTAGACCCACAGCTGGATGAGACATAAGGCTGGACACTCTTGGAGCTGAGAGGATTGGTGAGGTTGGGTGAGCAAACGCAGACCCTTTAAAGTCATACTGCGTGGTACCCATCCCATGGGTCCCAAATCTCCAGGTTCAAGGGCATCTTCCTACATCGAAAACATGCCTGGGAAACCCAGAAGATGGTACACCGTGTGGTCGGGAAAGGTTTCTAAAACGCACCTCATTTCTCCTCTCCTTGTGCTCGGGTTCGCCATTCCAGCCGCTTTACTAACAATCTCCCTACGTGGAGAATCAGCACCGTTAACCTCCTCTTTCGTACAGGTTGCAATTTGTCCTGAGGATGAACGGGAAGAGGGGGAACCAATGAGAGACTAGCTCTAGGTGTTGGGACAGGCACAGGTCACTCTATTTTTCCATCAGGAAGAAGAATGAACCACAGGCTCAGCCTGCCCCCCCGGAACCAGAATAGGGCCTGAAGCAATCCTGCGCTTTTGCGGCCAGCTCCCAAAAAAGCGAGTTGACAAATGGAGCTCAGGGGCACTGCAATTCACAAACCTGCAGAGTTATAAATGATAACTCTCGTCCACAAATATATTGAGGGAAGGCAACGAAGAGGATTTGAAAGCAAGGCAGAATTGCAGGAAACAGATTTCAGGAGGTAGGTGCGACTCGCCTTTAAAGCACATGAAAAGCGGCAAAACGTCGACAATGATGCCCTTGGCCAAAAAGGGCGTATGCGTTTTTTCCTGAATATATTCAGGAAAAAACGCATACGCCCTTTTTGGCCAACCAAGCAAGCCGGAAAGGCAAATCAGCACTACAAACAAGTCTCGCTTGCCATCGGTCAAAAGGGCCATGCTGAAAAAAGTGTAAAACCCGGAAATGCAGGACAGGCCATGGAGACATGGGAGCCTTGCTACGCTGATGGGCGGGATGCAAATTGCCAACAGCCACTCTGGAGAAGTGTACGGTGTGTCCTGAAACATGTAATAAACACAGCTTAGAGAGCATAGGGCACTTCCACTCATGGGCGTATACATTGGGAAAACTGAAAATCCACAAGACACAGGCACCCCAAAGTGTAGGGCTGCTCTGTTTACAAGAACCTCCACTTCGGTACACCTTAAATAGCTCAGGATAGAGAAAAATGGCTAAAGAAGTTGTGGTACTTATGCACAATGGAATATCACTCAGCCATGAAATCAATGTCATAAGGCTAGTAGCAGCAAGCATGATGAGTGGATTTAGGTACGATGACTCTAAGTGAAATAAGTCACACAGAAAAAGACACTTTTCCTAAGATATCACTTATAGAGGGAATGTCAAAATCGCTACCCTTGAACTGAATTACAAGACAGAACACAGTCACACGTTTAGAAAACACACTATGGCTGCTTAACGGGAAAGGTCAGGTGGGGTGATGCATAAAACAAGGGTTTGAAATTAGCTCAGATTCCGTTCCATAAGCCAAATATGTAATGGACAAGACGTACACCCTGCTCAGTGAAATGGACTCAACACCCCCTATTCACCGCACAAGAATATATCTGACTGGTAAGAATCTTAAAACCTATGTATTGATATCTCTCTGGAAGTGAATCAAGAGGGTGTAAAGCGGCATAAACACAGCAGTGAAAAGCAGCTAAACCCCATTATAAAAATAAATTACTTAAAAAAAACCCATAAAACAACGACAGTGAAAGAGAGAGAAATTCTTACAAAATCCATTCAGGGGCTCTGATGCAACCTGGATTGACCATATCTAGACCCACAGCTGGATGAGACATAAGGCTGGACACTCTTGGAGCTGAGAGGATTGGTGAGGTTGGGTGAGCAAACGCAGACCCTTTAAACTCACACTGCGTGGTACCCATCCCATGGGTCCCAAATCTCCAGGTTCAAGGGCATCTTCCTACATCGAAAACATGCCTGGGAAACCCAGAAGATGGTACACCGTGTGGTCGGGAAAGGTTTCTAAAACGCACCTCATTTCTCCTCTCCTTGTGCTCGGGTTCGCCATTCCAGCCGCTTTACTAACAATCTCCCTACGTGGAGAATCAGCACCGTTAACCTCCTCTTTCGTACAGGTTGCAATTTGTCCTGAGGATGAACGGGAAGAGGGGGAACCAATGAGAGACTAGCTCTAGGTGTTGGGACAGGCACAGGTCACTCTATTTTTCCATCAGGAAGAAGAATGAACCACAGGCTCAGCCTGCCCCCCCGGAACCAGAATAGGGCCTGAAGCAATCCTGCGCTTTTGCGGCCAGCTCCCAAAAAAGCGAGTTGACAAATGGAGCTCAGGGGCACTGCAATTCACAAACCTGCAGAGTTATAAATGATAACTCTCGTCCACAAATATATTGAGGGAAGGCAACGAAGAGGATTTGAAAGCAAGGCAGAATTGCAGGAAACAGATTTCAGGAGGTAGGTGCGACTCGCCTTTAAAGCACATGAAAAGCGGCAAAACGTCGACAATGATGCCCTTGGCCAAAAAGGGCGTATGCGTTTTTTCCTGAATATATTCAGGAAAAAACGCATACGCCCTTTTTGGCCAACCAAGCAAGCCGGAAAGGCAAATCAGCACTACAAACAAGTCTCGCTTGCCATCGGTCAAAAGGGCCATGCTGAAAAAAGTGTAAAACCCGGAAATGCAGGACAGGCCATGGAGACATGGGAGCCTTGCTACGCTGATGGGCGGGATGCAAATTGCCAACAGCCACTCTGGAGAAGTGTACGGTGTGTCCTGAAACATGTAATAAACACAGCTTAGAGAGCATAGGGCACTTCCACTCATGGGCGTATACATTGGGAAAACTGAAAATCCACAAGACACAGGCACCCCAAAGTGTAGGGCTGCTCTGTTTACAAGAACCTCCACTTCGGTACACCTTAAATAGCTCAGGATAGAGAAAAATGGCTAAAGAAGTTGTGGTACTTATGCACAATGGAATATCACTCAGCCATGAAATCAATGTCATAAGGCTAGTAGCAGCAAGCATGATGAGTGGATTTAGGTACGATGACTCTAAGTGAAATAAGTCACACAGAAAAAGACACTTTTCCTAAGATATCACTTATAGAGGGAATGTCAAAATCGCTACCCTTGAACTGAATTACAAGACAGAACACAGTCACACGTTTAGAAAACACACTATGGCTGCTTAACGGGAAAGGTCAGGTGGGGTGATGCATAAAACAAGGGTTTGAAATTAGCTCAGATTCCGTTCCATAAGCCAAATATGTAATGGACAAGACGTACACCCTGCTCAGTGAAATGGACTCAACACCCCCTATTCACCGCACAAGAATATATCTGACTGGTAAGAATCTTAAAACCTATGTATTGATATCTCTCTGGAAGTGAATCAAGAGGGTGTAAAGCGGCATAAACACAGCAGTGAAAAGCAGCTAAACCCCATTATAAAAATAAATTACTTAAAAAAAACCCATAAAACAACGATAGTGAAAGAGAGAGAAATTCTTACAAAATCCATTCAGGGGCTCTGATGCAACCTGGATTGACCATATCTAGACCCACAGCTGGATGAGACATAAGGCTGGACACTCTTGGAGCTGAGAGGATTGGTGAGGTTGGGTGAGCAAACGCAGACCCTTTAAACTCACACTGCGTGGTACCCATCCCATGGGTCCCAAATCTCCAGGTTCAAGGGCATCTTCCTACATCGAAAACATGCCTGGGAAACCCAGAAGATGGTACACCGTGTGGTCGGGAAAGGTTTCTAAAACGCACCTCATTTCTCCTCTCCTTGTGCTCGGGTTCGCCATTCCAGCCGCTTTACTAACAATCTCCCTACGTGGAGAATCAGCACCGTTAACCTCCTGTTTCGTACAGGTTGCAATTTGTCCTGAGGATGAACGGGAAGAGGGGGAACCAATGAGAGACTAGCTCTAGGTGTTGGGACAGGCACAGGTCACTCTATTTTTCCATCAGGAAGAAGAATGAACCACAGGCTCAGCCTGCCCCCCCGGAACCAGAATAGGGCCTGAAGCAATCCTGCGCTTTTGCGGCCAGCTCCCAAAAAAGCGAGTTGACAAATGGAGCTCAGGGGCACTGCAATTCACAAACCTGCAGAGTTATAAATGATAACTCTCGTCCACAAATATATTGAGGGAAGGCAACGAAGAGGATTTGAAAGCAAGGCAGAATTGCAGGAAACAGATTTCAGGAGGTAGGTGCGACTCGCCTTTAAAGCACATGAAAAGCGGCAAAACGTCGACAATGATGCCCTTGGCCAAAAAGGGCGTATGCGTTTTTTCCTGAATATATTCAGGAAAAAACGCATACGCCCTTTTTGGCCAACCAAGCAAGCCGGAAAGGCAAATCAGCACTACAAACAAGTCTCGCTTGCCATCGGTCAAAAGGGCCATGCTGAAAAAAGTGTAAAACCCGGAAATGCAGGACAGGCCATGGAGACATGGGAGCCTTGCTACGCTGATGGGCGGGATGTAAATTGCCAACAGCCACTCTGGAGAAGTGTACGGTGTGTCCTGAAACATGTAATAAACACAGCTTAGAGAGCATAGGGCACTTCCACTCATGGGCGTATACATTGGGAAAACTGAAAATCCACAAGACACAGGCACCCCAAAGTGTAGGGCTGCTCTGTTTACAAGAACCTCCACTTCGGTACACCTTAAATAGCTCAGGATAGAGAAAAATGGCTAAAGAAGTTGTGGTACTTATGCACAATGGAATATCACTCAGCCATGAAATCAATGTCATAAGGCTAGTAGCAGCAAGCATGATGAGTGGATTTAGGTACGATGACTCTAAGTGAAATAAGTCACACAGAAAAAGACACTTTTCCTAAGATATCACTTATAGAGGGAATGTCAAAATCGCTACCCTTGAACTGAATTACAAGACAGAACAGAGTCACACGTTTAGAAAACACACTATGGCTGCTTAACGGGAAAGGTCAGGTGGGGGGATGCATAAAACAAGGGTTTGAAATTAGCTCAGATTCCGTTCCATAAGCCAAATATGTAATGGACAAGACGTACACCCTGCTCAGTGAAATGGACTCAACACCCCCTATTCACCGCACAAGAATATATCTGACTGGTAAGAATCTTAAAACCTATGTATTGATATCTCTCTGGAAGTGAATCAAGAGGGTGTAAAGCGGCATAAACACAGCAGTGAAAAGCAGCTAAACCCCATTATAAAAATAAATTACTTAAAAAAAACCCATAAAACAACGACAGTGAAAGAGAGAGAAATTCTTACAAAATCCATTCAGGGGCTCTGATGCAACCTGGATTGACCATATCTAGACCCACAGCTGGATGAGACATAAGGCTGGACACTCTTGGAGCTGAGAGGATTGGTGAGGTTGGGTGAGCAAACGCAGACCCTTTAAAGTCATACTGCGTGGTACCCATCCCATGGGTCCCAAATCTCCAGGTTCAAGGGCATCTTCCTACATCGAAAACATGCCTGGGAAACCCAGAAGATGGTACACCGTGTGGTCGGGAAAGGTTTCTAAAACGCACCTCATTTCTCCTCTCCTTGTGCTCGGGTTCGCCATTCCAGCCGCTTTACTAACAATCTCCCTACGTGGAGAATCAGCACCGTTAACCTCCTCTTTCGTACAGGTTGCAATTTGTCCTGAGGATGAACGGGAAGAGGGGGAACCAATGAGAGACTAGCTCTAGGTGTTGGGACAGGCACAGGTCACTCTATTTTTCCATCAGGAAGAAGAAAGAACCACAGGCTCAGCCTGCCCCCCCGGAACCAGAATAGGGCCTGAAGCAATCCTGCGCTTTTGCGGCCAGCTCCCAAAAAAGCGAGTTGACAAATGGAGCTCAGGGGCACTGCAATTCACAAACCTGCAGAGTTATAAATGATAACTCTCGTCCACAAATATATTGAGGGAAGGCAACGAAGAGGATTTGAAAGCAAGGCAGAATTGCAGGAAACAGATTTCAGGAGGTAGGTGCGACTCGCCTTTAAAGCACATGAAAAGCGGCAAAACGTCGACAATGATGCCCTTGGCCAAAACGGGCGTATGCGTTTTTTCCTGAATATATTCAGGAAAAAACGCATACGCCCGTTTTGGCCAACCAAGCAAGCCGGAAAGGCAAATCAGCACTACAAACAAGTCTCGCTTGCCATCGGTCAAAAGGGCCATGCTGAAAAAAGTGTAAAACCCGGAAATGCAGGACAGGCCATGGAGACATGGGAGCCTTGCTACGCTGATGGGCGGGATGTAAATTGCCAACAGCCACTCTGGAGAAGTGTACGGTGTGTCCTGAAACATGTAATAAACACAGCTTAGAGAGCATAGGGCACTTCCACTCATGGGCGTATACATTGGGAAAACTGAAAATCCACAAGACACAGGCACCCCAAAGTGTAGGGCTGCTCTGTTTACAAGAACCTCCACTTCGGTACACCTTAAATAGCTCAGGATAGAGAAAAATGGCTAAAGAAGTTGTGGTACTTATGCACAATGGAATATCACTCAGCCATGAAATCAATGTCATAAGGCTAGTAGCAGCAAGCATGATGAGTGGATTTAGGTACGATGACTCTAAGTGAAATAAGTCACACAGAAAAAGACACTTTTCCTAAGATATCACTTATAGAGGGAATGTCAAAATCGCTACCCTTGAACTGAATTACAAGACAGAACACAGTCACACGTTTAGAAAACACACTATGGCTGCTTAACGGGAAAGGTCAGGTGGGGTGATGCATAAAACAAGGGTTTGAAATTAGCTCAGATTCCGTTCCATAAGCCAAATATGTAATGGACAAGACGTACACCCTGCTCAGTGAAATGGACTCAACACCCCCTATTCACCGCACAAGAATATATCTGACTGGTAAGAATCTTAAAACCTATGTATTGATATCTCTCTGGAAGTGAATCAAGAGGGTGTAAAGCGGCATAAACACAGCAGTGAAAAGCAGCTAAACCCCATTATAAAAATAAATTACTTAAAAAAAACCCATAAAACAACGATAGTGAAAGAGAGAGAAATTCTTACAAAATCCATTCAGGGGCTCTGATGCAACCTGGATTGACCATATCTAGACCCACAGCTGGATGAGACATAAGGCTGGACACTCTTGGAGCTGAGAGGATTGGTGAGGTTGGGTGAGCAAACGCAGACCCTTTAAAGTCATACTGCGTGGTACCCATCCCATGGGTCCCAAATCTCCAGGTTCAAGGGCATCTTCCTACATCGAAAACATGCCTGGGAAACCCAGAAGATGGTACACCGTGTGGTCGGGAAAGGTTTCTAAAACGCACCTCATTTCTCCTCTCCTTGTGCTCGGGTTCGCCATTCCAGCCGCTTTACTAACAATCTCCCTACGTGGAGAATCAGCACCGTTAACCTCCTGTTTCGTACAGGTTGCAATTTGTCCTGAGGATGAACGGGAAGAGGGGGAACCAATGAGAGACTAGCTCTAGGTGTTGGGACAGGCACAGGTCACTCTATTTTTCCATCAGGAAGAAGAATGAACCACAGGCTCAGCCTGCCCCCCCGGAACCAGAATAGGGCCTGAAGCAATCCTGCGCTTTTGCGGCCAGCTCCCAAAAAAGCGAGTTGACAAATGGAGCTCAGGGGCACTGCAATTCACAAACCTGCAGAGTTATAAATGATAACTCTCGTCCACAAATATATTGAGGGAAGGCAACGAAGAGGATTTGAAAGCAAGGCAGAATTGCAGGAAACAGATTTCAGGAGGTAGGTGCGACTCGCCTTTAAAGCACATGAAAAGCGGCAAAACGTCGACAATGATGCCCTTGGCCAAAAAGGGCGTATGCGTTTTTTCCTGAATATATTCAGGAAAAAACGCATACGCCCTTTTTGGCCAACCAAGCAAGCCGGAAAGGCAAATCAGCACTACAAACAAGTCTCGCTTGCCATCGGTCAAAAGGGCCATGCTGAAAAAAGTGTAAAACCCGGAAATGCAGGACAGGCCATGGAGACATGGGAGCCTTGCTACGCTGATGGGCGGGATGCAAATTGCCAACAGCCACTCTGGAGAAGTGTACGGTGTGTCCTGAAACATGTAATAAACACAGCTTAGAGAGCATAGGGCACTTCCACTCATGGGCGTATACATTGGGAAAACTGAAAATCCACAAGACACAGGCACCCCAAAGTGTAGGGCTGCTCTGTTTACAAGAACCTCCACTTCGGTACACCTTAAATAGCTCAGGATAGAGAAAAATGGCTAAAGAAGTTGTGGTACTTATGCACAATGGAATATCACTCAGCCATGAAATCAATGTCATAAGGCTAGTAGCAGCAAGCATGATGAGTGGATTTAGGTACGATGACTCTAAGTGAAATAAGTCACACAGAAAAAGACACTTTTCCTAAGATATCACTTATAGAGGGAATGTCAAAATCGCTACCCTTGAACTGAATTACAAGACAGAACACAGTCACACGTTTAGAAAACACACTATGGCTGCTTAACGGGAAAGGTCAGGTGGGGTGATGCATAAAACAAGGGTTTGAAATTAGCTCAGATTCCGTTCCATAAGCCAAATATGTAATGGACAAGACGTACACCCTGCTCAGTGAAATGGACTCAACACCCCCTATTCACCGCACAAGAATATATCTGACTGGTAAGAATCTTAAAACCTATGTATTGATATCTCTCTGGAAGTGAATCAAGAGGGTGTAAAGCGGCATAAACACAGCAGTGAAAAGCAGCTAAACCCCATTATAAAAATAAATTACTTAAAAAAAACCCATAAAACAACGACAGTGAAAGAGAGAGAAATTCTTACAAAATCCATTCAGGGGCTCTGATGCAACCTGGATTGACCATATCTAGACCCACAGCTGGATGAGACATAAGGCTGGACACTCTTGGAGCTGAGAGGATTGGTGAGGTTGGGTGAGCAAACGCAGACCCTTTAAACTCACACTGCGTGGTACCCATCCCATGGGTCCCAAATCTCCAGGTTCAAGGGCATCTTCCTACATCGAAAACATGCCTGGGAAACCCAGAAGATGGTACACCGTGTGGTCGGGAAAGGTTTCTAAAACGCACCTCATTTCTCCTCTCCTTGTGCTCGGGTTCGCCATTCCAGCCGCTTTACTAACAATCTCCCTACGTGGAGAATCAGCACCGTTAACCTCCTCTTTCGTACAGGTTGCAATTTGTCCTGAGGATGAACGGGAAGAGGGGGAACCAATGAGAGACTAGCTCTAGGTGTTGGGACAGGCACAGGTCACTCTATTTTTCCATCAGGAAGAAGAATGAACCACAGGCTCAGCCTGCCCCCCCCGGAACCAGAATAGGGCCTGAAGCAATCCTGCGCTTTTGCGGCCAGCTCCCAAAAAAGCGAGTTGACAAATGGAGCTCAGGGGCACTGCAATTCACAAACCTGCAGAGTTATAAATGATAACTCTCGTCCACAAATATATTGAGGGAAGGCAACGAAGAGGATTTGAAAGCAAGGCAGAATTGCAGGAAACAGATTTCAGGAGGTAGGTGCGACTCGCCTTTAAGCACATGAAAAGCGGCAAAACGTCGACAATGATGCCCTTGGCCAAAAAGGGCGTATGCGTTTTTTCCTGAATATATTCAGGAAAAAACGCATACGCCCTTTTTGGCCAACCAAGCAAGCCGGAAAGGCAAATCAGCACTACAAACAAGTCTCGCTTGCCATCGGTCAAAAGGGCCATGCTGAAAAAAGTGTAAAACCCGGAAATGCAGGACAGGCCATGGAGACATGGGAGCCTTGCTACGCTGATGGGCGGGATGTAAATTGCCAACAGCCACTCTGGAGAAGTGTACGGTGTGTCCTGAAACATGTAATAAACACAGCTTAGAGAGCATAGGGCACTTCCACTCATGGGCGTATACATTGGGAAAACTGAAAATCCACAAGACACAGGCACCCCAAAGTGTAGGGCTGCTCTGTTTACAAGAACCTCCACTTCGGTACACCTTAAATAGCTCAGGATAGAGAAAAATGGCTAAAGAAGTTGTGGTACTTATGCACAATGGAATATCACTCAGCCATGAAATCAATGTCATAAGGCTAGTAGCAGCAAGCATGATGAGTGGATTTAGGTACGATGACTCTAAGTGAAATAAGTCACACAGAAAAAGACACTTTTCCTAAGATATCACTTATAGAGGGAATGTCAAAATCGCTACCCTTGAACTGAATTACAAGACAGAACAGAGTCACACGTTTAGAAAACACACTATGGCTGCTTAACGGGAAAGGTCAGGTGGGGGGATGCATAAAACAAGGGTTTGAAATTAGCTCAGATTCCGTTCCATAAGCCAAATATGTAATGGACAAGACGTACACCCTGCTCAGTGAAATGGACTCAACACCCCCTATTCACCGCACAAGAATATATCTGACTGGTAAGAATCTTAAAACCTATGTATTGATATCTCTCTGGAAGTGAATCAAGAGGGTGTAAAGCGGCATAAACACAGCAGTGAAAAGCAGCTAAACCCCATTATAAAAATAAATTACTTTAAAAAAACCCATAAAACAACGACAGTGAAAGAGAGAGAAATTCTTACAAAATCCATTCAGGGGCTCTGATGCAACCTGGATTGACCATATCTAGACCCACAGCTGGATGAGACATAAGGGTGGACACTCTTGGAGCTGAGAGGATTGGTGAGGTTGGGTGAGCAAACGCAGACCCTTTAAAGTCATACTGCGTGGTACCCATCCCATGGGTCCCAAATCTCCAGGTTCAAGGGCATCTTCCTACATCGAAAACATGCCTGGGAAACCCAGAAGATGGTACACCGTGTGGTCGGGAAAGGTTTCTAAAACGCACCTCATTTCTCCTCTCCTTGTGCTCGGGTTCGCCATTCCAGCCGCTTTACTAACAATCTCCCTACGTGGAGAATCAGCACCGTTAACCTCCTCTTTCGTACAGGTTGCAATTTGTCCTGAGGATGAACGGGAAGAGGGGGAACCAATGAGAGACTAGCTCTAGGTGTTGGGACAGGCACAGGTCACTCTATTTTTCCATCAGGAAGAAGAATGAACCACAGGCTCAGCCTGCCCCCCCGGAACCAGAATAGGGCCTGAAGCAATCCTGCGCTTTTGCGGCCAGCTCCCAAAAAAGCGAGTTGACAAATGGAGCTCAGGGGCACTGCAATTCACAAACCTGCAGAGTTATAAATGATAACTCTCGTCCACAAATATATTGAGGGAAGGCAACGAAGAGGATTTGAAAGCAAGGCAGAATTGCAGGAAACAGATTTCAGGAGGTAGGTGCGACTCGCCTTTAAAGCACATGAAAAGCGGCAAAACGTCGACAATGATGCCCTTGGCCAAAAAGGGCGTATGCGTTTTTTCCTGAATATATTCAGGAAAAAACGCATACGCCCTTTTTGGCCAACCAAGCAAGCCGGAAAGGCAAATCAGCACTACAAACAAGTCTCGCTTGCCATCGGTCAAAAGGGCCATGCTGAAAAAAGTGTAAAACCCGGAAATGCAGGACAGGCCATGGAGACATGGGAGCCTTGCTACGCTGATGGGCGGGATGCAAATTGCCAACAGCCACTCTGGAGAAGTGTACGGTGTGTCCTGAAACATGTAATAAACACAGCTTAGAGAGCATAGGGCACTTCCACTCATGGGTGTATACATTGGGAAAACTGAAAATCCACAAGACACAGGCACCCCAAAGTGTAGGGCTGCTCTGTTTACAAGAACCTCCACTTCGGTACACCTTAAATAGCTCAGGATAGAGAAAAATGGATAAAGAAGTTGTGGTACTTATGCACAATGGAATATCACTCAGCCATGAAATCAATGTCATAAGGCTAGTAGCAGCAAGCATGATGAGTGGATTTAGGTACGATGACTCTAAGTGAAATAAGTCACACAGAAAAAGACACTTTTCCTAAGATATCACTTATAGAGGGAATGTCAAAATCGCTACCCTTGAACTGAATTACAAGACAGAACAGAGTCACACGTTTAGAAAACACACTATGGCTGCTTAACGGGAAAGGTCAGGTGGGGTGATGCATAAAACAAGGGTTTGAAATTAGCTCAGATTCCGTTCCATAAGCCAAATATGTAATGGACAAGACGTACACCCTGCTCAGTGAAATGGACTCAACACCCCCTATTCACCGCACAAGAATATATCTGACTGGTAAGAATCTTAAAACCTATGTATTGATATCTCTCTGGAAGTGAATCAAGAGGGTGTAAAGCGGCATAAACACAGCAGTGAAAAGCAGCTAAACCCCATTATAAAAATAAATTACTTAAAAAAAACCCATAAAACAACGACAGTGAAAGAGAGAGAAATTCTTACAAAATCCATTCAGGGGCTCTGATGCAACCTGGATTGACCATATCTAGACCCACAGCTGGATGAGACATAAGGGTGGACACTCTTGGAGCTGAGAGGATTGGTGAGGTTGGGTGAGCAAACGCAGACCCTTTAAAGTCATACTGCGTGGTACCCATCCCATGGGTCCCAAATCTCCAGGTTCAAGGGCATCTTCCTACATCGAAAACATGCCTGGGAAACCCAGAAGATGGTACACCGTGTGGTCGGGAAAGGTTTCTAAAACGCACCTCATTTCTCCTCTCCTTGTGCTCGGGTTCGCCATTCCAGCCGCTTTACTAACAATCTCCCTACGTGGAGAATCAGCACCGTTAACCTCCTGTTTCGTACAGGTTGCAATTTGTCCTGAGGATGAACGGGAAGAGGGGGAACCAATGAGAGACTAGCTCTAGGTGTTGGGACAGGCACAGGTCACTCTATTTTTCCATCAGGAAGAAGAATGAACCACAGGCTCAGCCTGCCCCCCCGGAACCAGAATAGGGCCTGAAGCAATCCTGCGCTTTTGCGGCCAGCTCCCAAAAAAGCGAGTTGACAAATGGAGCTCAGGGGCACTGCAATTCACAAACCTGCAGAGTTATAAATGATAACTCTCGTCCACAAATATATTGAGGGAAGGCAACGAAGAGGATTTGAAAGCAAGGCAGAATTGCAGGAAACAGATTTCAGGAGGTAGGTGCGACTCGCCTTTAAAGCACATGAAAAGCGGCAAAACGTCGACAATGATGCCCTTGGCCAAAAAGGGCGTATGCGTTTTTTCCTGAATATATTCAGGAAAAAACGCATACGCCCTTTTTGGCCAACCAAGCAAGCCGTAAAGGCAAATCAGCACTACAAACAAGTCTCGCTTGCCATCAGTCAAAAGGGCCATGCTGAAAAAAGTGTAAAACCCGGAAATGCAGGACAGGCCATGGAGACATGGGAGCCTTGCTACGCTGATGGGCGGGATGTAAATTGCCAACAGCCACTCTGGAGAAGTGTACGGTGTGTCCTGAAACATGTAATAAACACAGCTTAGAGAGCATAGGGCACTTCCACTCATGGGCGTATACATTGGGAAAACTGAAAATCCACAAGACACAGGCACCCCAAAGTGTAGGGCTGCTCTGTTTACAAGAACCTCCACTTCGGTACACCTTAAATAGCTCAGGATAGAGAAAAATGGCTAAAGAAGTTGTGGTACTTATGCACAATGGAATATCACTCAGCCATGAAATCAATGTCATAAGGCTAGTAGCAGCAAGCATGATGAGTGGATTTAGGTACGATGACTCTAAGTGAAATAAGTCACACAGAAAAAGACACTTTTCCTAAGATATCACTTATAGAGGGAATGTCAAAATCGCTACCCTTGAACTGAATTACAAGACAGAACACAGTCACACGTTTAGAAAACACACTATGGCTGCTTAACGGGAAAGGTCAGGTGGGGTGATGCATAAAACAAGGGTTTGAAATTAGCTCAGATTCCGTTCCATAAGCCAAATATGTAATGGACAAGACGTACACCCTGCTCAGTGAAATGGACTCAACACCCCCTATTCACCGCACAAGAATATATCTGACTGGTAAGAATCTTAAAACCTATGTATTGATATCTCTCTGGAAGTGAATCAAGAGGGTGTAAAGCGGCATAAACACAGCAGTGAAAAGCAGCTAAACCCCATTATAAAAATAAATTACTTAAAAAAACCCCATAAAACAACGACAGTGAAAGAGACAGAAATTCTTACAAAATCCATTCAGGGGCTCTGATGCAACCTGGATTGACCATATCTAGACCCACAGCTGGATGAGACATAAGGCTGGACACTCTTGGAGCTGAGAGGATTGGTGAGGTTGGGTGAGCAAACGCAGACCCTTTAAAGTCATACTGCGTGGTACCCATCCCATGGGTCCCAAATCTCCAGGTTCAAGGGCATCTTCCTACATCGAAAACATGCCTGGGAAACCCAGAAGATGGTACACCGTGTGGTCGGGAAAGGTTTCTAAAACGCACCTCATTTCTCCTCTCCTTGTGCTCGGGTTCGCCATTCCAGCCGCTTTACTAACAATCTCCCTACGTGGAGAATCAGCACCGTTAACCTCCTGTTTCGTACAGGTTGCAATTTGTCCTGAGGATGAACGGGAAGAGGGGGAACCAATGAGAGACTAGCTCTAGGTGTTGGGACAGGCACAGGTCACTCTATTTTTCCATCAGGAAGAAGAATGAACCACAGGCTCAGCCTGCCCCCCCGGAACCAGAATAGGGCCTGAAGCAATCCTGCGCTTTTGCGGCCAGCTCCCAAAAAAGCGAGTTGACAAATGGAGCTCAGGGGCACTGCAATTCACAAACCTGCAGAGTTATAAATGATAACTCTCGTCCACAAATATATTGAGGGAAGGCAACGAAGAGGATTTGAAAGCAAGGCAGAATTGCAGGAAACAGATTTCAGGAGGTAGGTGCGACTCGCCTTTAAAGCACATGAAAAGCGGCAAAACGTCGACAATGATGCCCTTGGCCAAAAAGGGCGTATGCGTTTTTTCCTGAATATATTCAGGAAAAAACGCATACGCCCTTTTTGGCCAACCAAGCAAGCCGGAAAGGCAAATCAGCACTACAAACAAGTCTCGCTTGCCATCGGTCAAAAGGGCCATGCTGAAAAAAGTGTAAAACCCGGAAATGCAGGACAGGCCATGGAGACATGGGAGCCTTGCTACGCTGATGGGCGGGATGCAAATTGCCAACAGCCACTCTGGAGAAGTGTACGGTGTGTCCTGAAACATGTAATAAACACAGCTTAGAGAGCATAGGGCACTTCCACTCATGGGCGTATACATTGGGAAAACTGAAAATCCACAAGACACAGGCACCCCAAAGTGTAGGGCTGCTCTGTTTACAAGAACCTCCACTTCGGTACACCTTAAATAGCTCAGGATAGAGAAAAATGGCTAAAGAAGTTGTGGTACTTATGCACAATGGAATATCACTCAGCCATGAAATCAATGTCATAAGGCTAGTAGCAGCAAGCATGATGAGTGGATTTAGGTACGATGACTCTAAGTGAAATAAGTCACACAGAAAAAGACACTTTTCCTAAGATATCACTTATAGAGGGAATGTCAAAATCGCTACCCTTGAACTGAATTACAAGACAGAACAGAGTCACACGTTTAGAAAACACACTATGGCTGCTTAACGGGAAAGGTCAGGTGGGGTGATGCATAAAACAAGGGTTTGAAATTAGCTCAGATTCCGTTCCATAAGCCAAATATGTAATGGACAAGACGTACACCCTGCTCAGTGAAATGGACTCAACACCCCCTATTCACCGCACAAGAATATATCTGACTGGTAAGAATCTTAAAACCTATGTATTGATATCTCTCTGGAAGTGAATCAAGAGGGTGTAAAGCGGCATAAACACAGCAGTGAAAAGCAGCTAAACCCCATTATAAAAATAAATTACTTAAAAAAAACCCATAAAACAACGACAGTGAAAGAGAGAGAAATTCTTACAAAATCCATTCAGGGGCTCTGATGCAACCTGGATTGACCATATCTAGACCCACAGCTGGATGAGACATAAGGCTGGACACTCTTGGAGCTGAGAGGATTGGTGAGGTTGGGTGAGCAAACGCAGACCCTTTAAAGTCATACTGCGTGGTACCCATCCCATGGGTCCCAAATCTCCAGGTTCAAGGGCATCTTCCTACATCGAAAACATGCCTGGGAAACCCAGAAGATGGTACACCGTGTGGTCGGGAAAGGTTTCTAAAACGCACCTCATTTCTCCTCTCCTTGTGCTCGGGTTCGCCATTCCAGCCGCTTTACTAACAATCTCCCTACGTGGAGAATCAGCACCGTTAACCTCCTCTTTCGTACAGGTTGCAATTTGTCCTGAGGATGAACGGGAAGAGGGGGAACCAATGAGAGACTAGCTCTAGGTGTTGGGACAGGCACAGGTCACTCTATTTTTCCATCAGGAAGAAGAATGAACCACAGGCTCAGCCTGCCCCCCCGGAACCAGAATAGGGCCTGAAGCAATCCTGCGCTTTTGCGGCCAGCTCCCAAAAAAGCGAGTTGACAAATGGAGCTCAGGGGCACTGCAATTCACAAACCTGCAGAGTTATAAATGATAACTCTCGTCCACAAATATATTGAGGGAAGGCAACGAAGAGGATTTGAAAGCAAGGCAGAATTGCAGGAAACAGATTTCAGGAGGTAGGTGCGACTCGCCTTTAAAGCACATGAAAAGCGGCAAAACGTCGACAATGATGCCCTTGGCCAAAAAGGGCGTATGCGTTTTTTCCTGAATATATTCAGGAAAAAACGCATACGCCCTTTTTGGCCAACCAAGCAAGCCGGAAAGGCAAATCAGCACTACAAACAAGTCTCGCTTGCCATCGGTCAAAAGGGCCATGCTGAAAAAAGTGTAAAACCCGGAAATGCAGGACAGGCCATGGAGACATGGGAGCCTTGCTACGCTGATGGGCGGGATGTAAATTGCCAACAGCCACTCTGCAGAAGTGTACGGTGTGTCCTGAAACATGTAATAAACACAGCTTAGAGAGCATAGGGCACTTCCACTCATGGGCGTATACATTGGGAAAACTGAAAATCCACAAGACACAGGCACCCCAAAGTGTAGGGCTGCTCTGTTTACAAGAACCTCCACTTCGGTACACCTTAAATAGCTCAGGATAGAGAAAAATGGCTAAAGAAGTTGTGGTACTTATGCACAATGGAATATCACTCAGCCATGAAATCAATGTCATAAGGCTAGTAGCAGCAAGCATGATGAGTGGATTTAGGTACGATGACTCTAAGTGAAATAAGTCACACAGAAAAAGACACTTTTCCTAAGATATCACTTATAGAGGGAATGTCAAAATCGCTACCCTTGAACTGAATTACAAGACAGAACAGAGTCACACGTTTAGAAAACACACTATGGCTGCTTAACGGGAAAGGTCAGGTGGGGTGATGCATAAAACAAGGGTTTGAAATTAGCTCAGATTCCGTTCCATAAGCCAAATATGTAATGGACAAGACGTACACCCTGCTCAGTGAAATGGACTCAACACCCCCTATTCACCGCACAAGAATATATCTGACTGGTAAGAATCTTAAAACCTATGTATTGATATCTCTCTGGAAGTGAATCAAGAGGGTGTAAAGCGGCATAAACACAGCAGTGAAAAGCAGCTAAACCCCATTATAAAAATAAATTACTTAAAAAAACCCCATAAAACAACGACAGTGAAAGAGAGAGAAATTCTTACAAAATCCATTCAGGGGCTCTGATGCAACCTGGATTGACCATATCTAGACCCACAGCTGGATGAGACATAAGGCTGGACACTCTTGGAGCTGAGAGGATTGGTGAGGTTGGGTGAGCAAATGCAGACCCTTTAAACTCACACTGCGTGGTACCCATCCCATGGGTCCCAAATCTCCAGGTTCAAGGGCATCTTCCTACATCGAAAACATGCCTGGGAAACCCAGAAGATGGTACACCGTGTGGTCGGGAAAGGTTTCTAAAACGCACCTCATTTCTCCTCTCCTTGTGCTCGGGTTCGCCATTCCAGCCGCTTTACTAACAATCTCCCTACGTGGAGAATCAGCACCGTTAACCTCCTGTTTCGTACAGGTTGCAATTTGTCCTGAGGATGAACGGGAAGAGGGGGAACCAATGAGAGACTAGCTCTAGGTGTTGGGACAGGCACAGGTCACTCTATTTTTCCATCAGGAAGAAGAATGAACCACAGGCTCAGCCTGCCCCCCCGGAACCAGAATAGGGCCTGAAGCAATCCTGCGCTTTTGCGGCCAGCTCCCAAAAAAGCGAGTTGACAAATGGAGCTCAGGGGCACTGCAATTCACAAACCTGCAGAGTTATAAATGATAACTCTCGTCCACAAATATATTGAGGGAAGGCAACGAAGAGGATTTGAAAGCAAGGCAGAATTGCAGGAAACAGATTTCAGGAGGTAGGTGCGACTCGCCTTTAAAGCACATGAAAAGCGGCAAAACGTCGACAATGATGCCCTTGGCCAAAAAGGGCGTATGCGTTTTTTCCTGAATATATTCAGGAAAAAACGCATACGCCCTTTTTGGCCAACCAAGCAAGCCGGAAAGGCAAATCAGCACTACAAACAAGTCTCGCTTGCCATCGGTCAAAAGGGCCATGCTGAAAAAAGTGTAAAACCCGGAAATGCAGGACAGGCCATGGAGACATGGGAGCCTTGCTACGCTGATGGGCGGGATGCAAATTGCCAACAGCCACTCTGGAGAAGTGTACGGTGTGTCCTGAAACATGTAATAAACACAGCTTAGAGAGCATAGGGCACTTCCACTCATGGGCGTATACATTGGGAAAACTGAAAATCCACAAGACACAGGCACCCCAAAGTGTAGGGCTGCTCTGTTTACAAGAACCTCCACTTCGGTACACCTTAAATAGCTCAGGATAGAGAAAAATGGCTAAAGAAGTTGTGGTACTTATGCACAATGGAATATCACTCAGCCATGAAATCAATGTCATAAGGCTAGTAGCAGCAAGCATGATGAGTGGATTTAGGTACGATGACTCTAAGTGAAATAAGTCACACAGAAAAAGACACTTTTCCTAAGATATCACTTATAGAGGGAATGTCAAAATCGCTACCCTTGAACTGAATTACAAGACAGAACAGAGTCACACGTTTAGAAAACACACTATGGCTGCTTAACGGGAAAGGTCAGGTGGGGGGATGCATAAAACAAGGGTTTGAAATTAGCTCAGATTCCGTTCCATAAGCCAAATATGTAATGGACAAGACGTACACCCTGCTCAGTGAAATGGACTCAACACCCCCTATTCACCGCACAAGAATATATCTGACTGGTAAGAATCTTAAAACCTATGTATTGATATCTCTCTGGAAGTGAATCAAGAGGGTGTAAAGCGGCATAAACACAGCAGTGAAAAGCAGCTAAACCCCATTATAAAAATAAATTACTTAAAAAAAACCCATAAAACAACGACAGTGAAAGAGAGAGAAATTCTTACAAAATCCATTCAGGGGCTCTGATGCAACCTGGATTGACCATATCTAGACCCACAGCTGGATGAGACATAAGGGTGGACACTCTTGGAGCTGAGAGGATTGGTGAGGTTGGGTGAGCAAACGCAGACCCTTTAAAGTCATACTGCGTGGTACCCATCCCATGGGTCCCAAATCTCCAGGTTCAAGGGCATCTTCCTACATCGAAAACATGCCTGGGAAACCCAGAAGATGGTACACCGTGTGGTCGGGAAAGGTTTCTAAAACGCACCTCATTTCTCCTCTCCTTGTGCTCGGGTTCGCCATTCCAGCCGCTTTACTAACAATCTCCCTACGTGGAGAATCAGCACCGTTAACCTCCTGTTTCGTACAGGTTGCAATTTGTCCTGAGGATGAACGGGAAGAGGGGGAACCAATGAGAGACTAGCTCTAGGTGTTGGGACAGGCACAGGTCACTCTATTTTTCCATCAGGAAGAAGAATGAACCACAGGCTCAGCCTGCCCCCCCGGAACCAGAATAGGGCCTGAAGCAATCCTGCGCTTTTGCGGCCAGCTCCCAAAAAAGCGAGTTGACAAATGGAGCTCAGGGGCACTGCAATTCACAAACCTGCAGAGTTATAAATGATAACTCTCGTCCACAAATATATTGAGGGAAGGCAACGAAGAGGATTTGAAAGCAAGGCAGAATTGCAGGAAACAGATTTCAGGAGGTAGGTGCGACTCGCCTTTAAAGCACATGAAAAGCGGCAAAACGTCGACAATGATGCCCTTGGCCAAAAAGGGCGTATGCGTTTTTTCCTGAATATATTCAGGAAAAAACGCATACGCCCTTTTTGGCCAACCAAGCAAGCCGGAAAGGCAAATCAGCACTACAAACAAGTCTCGCTTGCCATCAGTCAAAAGGGCCATGCTGAAAAAAGTGTAAAACCCAGAAATGCAGGACAGGCCATGGAGACATGGGAGCCTTGCTACGCTGATGGGCGGGATGCAAATTGCCAACAGCCACTCTGGAGAAGTGTACGGTGTGTCCTGAAACATGTAATAAACACAGCTTAGAGAGCATAGGGCACTTCCACTCATGGGCGTATACATTGGGAAAACTGAAAATCCACAAGACACAGGCACCCCAAAGTGTAGGGCTGCTCTGTTTACAAGAACCTCCACTTCGGTACACCTTAAATAGCTCAGGATAGAGAAAAATGGATAAAGAAGTTGTGGTACTTATGCACAATGGAATATCACTCAGCCATGAAATCAATGTCATAAGGCTAGTAGCAGCAAGCATGATGAGTGGATTTAGGTACGATGACTCTAAGTGAAATAAGTCACACAGAAAAAGACACTTTTCCTAAGATATCACTTATAGAGGGAATGTCAAAATCGCTACCCTTGAACTGAATTACAAGACAGAACAGAGTCACACGTTTAGAAAACACACTATGGCTGCTTAACGGGAAAGGTCAGGTGGGGTGATGCATAAAACAAGGGTTTGAAATTAGCTCAGATTCCGTTCCATAAGCCAAATATGTAATGGACAAGACGTACACCCTGCTCAGTGAAATGGACTCAACACCCCCTATTCACCGCACAAGAATATATCTGACTGGTAAGAATCTTAAAACCTATGTATTGATATCTCTCTGGAAGTGAATCAAGAGGGTGTAAAGCGGCATAAACACAGCAGTGAAAAGCAGCTAAACCCCATTATAAAAATAAATTACTTAAAAAAAACCCATAAAACAACGACAGTGAAAGAGAGAGAAATTCTTACAAAATCCATTCAGGGGCTCTGATGCAACCTGGATTGACCATATCTAGACCCACAGCTGGATGAGACATAAGGGTGGACACTCTTGGAGCTGAGAGGATTGGTGAGGTTGGGTGAGCAAACGCAGACCCTTTAAAGTCATACTGCGTGGTACCCATCCCATGGGTCCCAAATCTCCAGGTTCAAGGGCATCTTCCTACATCGAAAACATGCCTGGGAAACCCAGAAGATGGTACACCGTGTGGTCGGGAAAGGTTTCTAAAACGCACCTCATTTCTCCTCTCCTTGTGCTCGGGTTCGCCATTCCAGCCGCTTTACTAACAATCTCCCTACGTGGAGAATCAGCACCGTTAACCTCCTGTTTCGTACAGGTTGCAATTTGTCCTGAGGATGAACGGGAAGAGGGGGAACCAATGAGAGACTAGCTCTAGGTGTTGGGACAGGCACAGGTCACTCTATTTTTCCATCAGGAAGAAGAATGAACCACAGGCTCAGCCTGCCCCCCCGGAACCAGAATAGGGCCTGAAGCAATCCTGCGCTTTTGCGGCCAGCTCCCAAAAAAGCGAGTTGACAAATGGAGCTCAGGGGCACTGCAATTCACAAACCTGCAGAGTTATAAATGATAACTCTCGTCCACAAATATATTGAGGGAAGGCAACGAAGAGGATTTGAAAGCAAGGCAGAATTGCAGGAAACAGATTTCAGGAGGTAGGTGCGACTCGCCTTTAAAGCACATGAAAAGCGGCAAAACGTCGACAATGATGCCCTTGGCCAAAAAGGGCGTATGCGTTTTTTCCTGAATATATTCAGGAAAAAACGCATACGCCCTTTTTGGCCAAGCAAGCAAGCCGGAAAGGCAAATCAGCACTACAAACAAGTCTCGCTTGCCATCGGTCAAAAGGGCCATGCTGAAAAAAGTGTAAAACCCGGAAATGCAGGACAGGCCATGGAGACATGGGAGCCTTGCTACGCTGATGGGCGGGATGCAAATTGCCAACAGCCACTCTGGAGAAGTGTACGGTGTGTCCTGAAACATGTAATAAACACAGCTTAGAGAGCATAGGGCACTTCCACTCATGGGCGTATACATTGGGAAAACTGAAAATCCACAAGACACAGGCACCCCAAAGTGTAGGGCTGCTCTGTTTACAAGAACCTCCACTTCGGTACACCTTAAATAGCTCAGGATAGAGAAAAATGGCTAAAGAAGTTGTGGTACTTATGCACAATGGAATATCACTCAGCCATGAAATCAATGTCATAAGGCTAGTAGCAGCAAGCATGATGAGTGGATTTAGGTACGATGACTCTAAGTGAAATAAGTCACACAGAAAAAGACACTTTTCCTAAGATATCACTTATAGAGGGAATGTCAAAATCGCTACCCTTGAACTGAATTACAAGACAGAACAGAGTCACACGTTTAGAAAACACACTATGGCTGCTTAACGGGAAAGGTCAGGTGGGGGGATGCATAAAACAAGGGTTTGAAATTAGCTCAGATTCCGTTCCATAAGCCAAATATGTAATGGACAAGACGTACACCCTGCTCAGTGAAATGGACTCAACACCCCCTATTCACCGCACAAGAATATATCTGACTGGTAAGAATCTTAAAACCTATGTATTGATATCTCTCTGGAAGTGAATCAAGAGGGTGTAAAGCGGCATAAACACAGCAGTGAAAAGCAGCTAAACCCCATTATAAAAATAAATTACTTAAAAAAAACCCATAAAACAACGACAGTGAAAGAGAGAGAAATTCTTACAAAATCCATTCAGGGGCTCTGATGCAACCTGGATTGACCATATCTAGACCCACAGCTGGATGAGACATAAGGCTGGACACTCTTGGAGCTGAGAGGATTGGTGAGGTTGGGTGAGCAAACGCAGACCCTTTAAAGTCATACTGCGTGGTACCCATCCCATGGGTCCCAAATCTCCAGGTTCAAGGGCATCTTCCTACATCGAAAACATGCCTGGGAAACCCAGAAGATGGTACACCGTGTGGTCGGGAAAGGTTTCTAAAACGCACCTCATTTCTCCTCTCCTTGTGCTCGGGTTCGCCATTCCAGCCGCTTTACTAACAATCTCCCTACGTGGAGAATCAGCACCGTTAACCTCCTGTTTCGTACAGGTTGCAATTTGTCCTGAGGATGAACGGGAAGAGGGGGAACCAATGAGAGACTAGCTCTAGGTGTTGGGACAGGCACAGGTCACTCTATTTTTCCATCAGGAAGAAGAATGAACCACAGGCTCAGCCTGCCCCCCCGGAACCAGAATAGGGCCTGAAGCAATCCTGCGCTTTTGCGGCCAGCTCCCAAAAAAGCGAGTTGACAAATGGAGCTCAGGGGCACTGCAATTCACAAACCTGCAGAGTTATAAATGATAACTCTCGTCCACAAATATATTGAGGGAAGGCAACGAAGAGGATTTGAAAGCAAGGCAGAATTGCAGGAAACAGATTTCAGGAGGTAGGTGCGACTCGCCTTTAAAGCACATGAAAAGCGGCAAAACGTCGACAATGATGCCCTTGGCCAAAAAGGGCGTATGCGTTTTTTCCTGAATATATTCAGGAAAAAACGCATACGCCCTTTTTGGCCAACCAAGCAAGCCGGAAAGGCAAATCAGCACTACAAACAAGTCTCGCTTGCCATCGGTCAAAAGGGCCATGCTGAAAAAAGTGTAAAACCCGGAAATGCAGGACAGGCCATGGAGACATGGGAGCCTTGCTACGCTGATGGGCGGGATGCAAATTGCCAACAGCCACTCTGGAGAAGTGTACGGTGTGTCCTGAAACATGTAATAAACACAGCTTAGAGAGCATAGGGCACTTCCACTCATGGGCGTATACATTGGGAAAACTGAAAATCCACAAGACACAGGCACCCCAAAGTGTAGGGCTGCTCTGTTTACAAGAACCTCCACTTCGGTACACCTTAAATAGCTCAGGATAGAGAAAAATGGCTAAAGAAGTTGTGGTACTTATGCACAATGGAATATCACTCAGCCATGAAATCAATGTCATAAGGCTAGTAGCAGCAAGCATGATGAGTGGATTTAGGTACGATGACTCTAAGTGAAATAAGTCACACAGAAAAAGACACTTTTCCTAAGATATCACTTATAGAGGGAATGTCAAAATCGCTACCCTTGAACTGAATTACAAGACAGAACAGAGTCACACGTTTAGAAAACACACTATGGCTGCTTAACGGGAAAGGTCAGGTGGGGGGATGCATAAAACAAGGGTTTGAAATTAGCTCAGATTCCGTTCCATAAGCCAAATATGTAATGGACAAGACGTACACCCTGCTCAGTGAAATGGACTCAACACCCCCTATTCACCGCACAAGAATATATCTGACTGGTAAGAATCTTAAAACCTATGTATTGATATCTCTCTGGAAGTGAATCAAGAGGGTGTAAAGCGGCATAAACACAGCAGTGAAAAGCAGCTAAACCCCATTATAAAAATAAATTACTTAAAAAAAACCCATAAAACAACGACAGTGAAAGAGAGAGAAATTCTTACAAAATCCATTCAGGGGCTCTGATGCAACCTGGATTGACCATATCTAGACCCACAGCTGGATGAGACATAAGGGTGGACACTCTTGGAGCTGAGAGGATTGGTGAGGTTGGGTGAGCAAACGCAGACCCTTTAAAGTCATACTGCGTGGTACCCATCCCATGGGTCCCAAATCTCCAGGTTCAAGGGCATCTTCCTACATCGAAAACATGCCTGGGAAACCCAGAAGATGGTACACCGTGTGGTCGGGAAAGGTTTCTAAAACGCACCTCATTTCTCCTCTCCTTGTGCTCGGGTTCGCCATTCCAGCCGCTTTACTAACAATCTCCCTACGTGGAGAATCAGCACCGTTAACCTCCTGTTTCGTACAGGTTGCAATTTGTCCTGAGGATGAACGGGAAGAGGGGGAACCAATGAGAGACTAGCTCTAGGTGTTGGGACAGGCACAGGTCACTCTATTTTTCCATCAGGAAGAAGAATGAACCACAGGCTCAGCCTGCCCCCCCGGAACCAGAATAGGGCCTGAAGCAATCCTGCGCTTTTGCGGCCAGCTCCCAAAAAAGCGAGTTGACAAATGGAGCTCAGGGGCACTGCAATTCACAAACCTGCAGAGTTATAAATGATAACTCTCGTCCACAAATATATTGAGGGAAGGCAACGAAGAGGATTTGAAAGCAAGGCAGAATTGCAGGAAACAGATTTCAGGAGGTAGGTGCGACTCGCCTTTAAAGCACATGAAAAGCGGCAAAACGTCGACAATGATGCCCTTGGCCAAAAAGGGCGTATGCGTTTTTTCCTGAATATATTCAGGAAAAAACGCATACGCCCTTTTTGGCCAAGCAAGCAAGCCGGAAAGGCAAATCAGCACTACAAACAAGTCTCGCTTGCCATCGGTCAAAAGGGCCATGCTGAAAAAAGTGTAAAACCCAGAAATGCAGGACAGGCCATGGAGACATGGGAGCCTTGCTACGCTGATGGGCGGGATGCAAATTGCCAACAGCCACTCTGGAGAAGTGTACGGTGTGTCCTGAAACATGTAATAAACACAGCTTAGAGAGCATAGGGCACTTCCACTCATGGGCGTATACATTGGGAAAACTGAAAATCCACAAGACACAGGCACCCCAAAGTGTAGGGCTGCTCTGTTTACAAGAACCTCCACTTCGGTACACCTTAAATAGCTCAGGATAGAGAAAAATGGATAAAGAAGTTGTGGTACTTATGCACAATGGAATATCACTCAGCCATGAAATCAATGTCATAAGGCTAGTAGCAGCAAGCATGATGAGTGGATTTAGGTACGATGACTCTAAGTGAAATAAGTCACACAGAAAAAGACACTTTTCCTAAGATATCACTTATAGAGGGAATGTCAAAATCGCTACCCTTGAACTGAATTACAAGACAGAACAGAGTCACACGTTTAGAAAACACACTATGGCTGCTTAACGGGAAAGGTCAGGTGGGGTGATGCATAAAACAAGGGTTTGAAATTAGCTCAGATTCCGTTCCATAAGCCAAATATGTAATGGACAAGACGTACACCCTGCTCAGTGAAATGGACTCAACACCCCCTATTCACCGCACAAGAATATATCTGACTGGTAAGAATCTTAAAACCTATGTATTGATATCTCTCTGGAAGTGAATCAAGAGGGTGTAAAGCGGCATAAACACAGCAGTGAAAAGCAGCTAAACCCCATTATAAAAATAAATTACTTAAAAAAAACCCATAAAACAACGACAGTGAAAGAGAGAGAAATTCTTACAAAATCCATTCAGGGGCTCTGATGCAACCTGGATTGACCATATCTAGACCCACAGCTGGATGAGACATAAGGCTGGACACTCTTGGAGCTGAGAGGATTGGTGAGGTTGGGTGAGCAAACGCAGACCCTTTAAAGTCATACTGCGTGGTACCCATCCCATGGGTCCCAAATCTCCAGGTTCAAGGGCATCTTCCTACATCGAAAACATGCCTGGGAAACCCAGAAGATGGTACACCGTGTGGTCGGGAAAGGTTTCTAAAACGCACCTCATTTCTCCTCTCCTTGTGCTCGGGTTCGCCATTCCAGCCGCTTTACTAACAATCTCCCTACGTGGAGAATCAGCACCGTTAACCTCCTCTTTCGTACAGGTTGCAATTTGTCCTGAGGATGAACGGGAAGAGGGGGAACCAATGAGAGACTAGCTCTAGGTGTTGGGACAGGCACAGGTCACTCTATTTTTCCATCAGGAAGAAGAATGAACCACAGGCTCAGCCTGCCCCCCCGGAACCAGAATAGGGCCTGAAGCAATCCTGCGCTTTTGCGGCCAGCTCCCAAAAAAGCGAGTTGACAAATGGAGCTCAGGGGCACTGCAATTCACAAACCTGCAGAGTTATAAATGATAACTCTCGTCCACAAATATATTGAGGGAAGGCAACGAAGAGGATTTGAAAGCAAGGCAGAATTGCAGGAAACAGATTTCAGGAGGTAGGTGCGACTCGCCTTTAAAGCACATGAAAAGCGGCAAAACGTCGACAATGATGCCCTTGGCCAAAAAGGGCGTATGCGTTTTTTCCTGAATATATTCAGGAAAAAACGCATACGCCCTTTTTGGCCAACCAAGCAAGCCGGAAAGGCAAATCAGCACTACAACCAAGTCTCGCTTGCCATCGGTCAAAAGGGCCATGCTGAAAAAAGTGTAAAACCCGGAAATGCAGGACAGGCCATGGAGACATGGGAGCCTTGCTACGCTGATGGGCGGGATGCAAATTGCCAACAGCCACTCTGGAGAAGTGTACGGTGTGTCCTGAAACATGTAATAAACACAGCTTAGAGAGCATAGGGCACTTCCACTCATGGGCGTATACATTGGGAAAACTGAAAATCCACAAGACACAGGCACCCCAAAGTGTAGGGCTGCTCTGTTTACAAGAACCTCCACTTCGGTACACCTTAAATAGCTCAGGATAGAGAAAAATGGCTAAAGAAGTTGTGGTACTTATGCACAATGGAATATCACTCAGCCATGAAATCAATGTCATAAGGCTAGTAGCAGCAAGCATGATGAGTGGATTTAGGTACGATGACTCTAAGTGAAATAAGTCACACAGAAAAAGACACTTTTCCTAAGATATCACTTATAGAGGGAATGTCAAAATCGCTACCCTTGAACTGAATTACAAGACAGAACAGAGTCACACGTTTAGAAAACACACTATGGCTGCTTAACGGGAAAGGTCAGGTGGGGTGATGCATAAAACAAGGGTTTGAAATTAGCTCAGATTCCGTTCCATAAGCCAAATATGTAATGGACAAGACGTACACCCTGCTCAGTGAAATGGACTCAACACCCCCTATTCACCGCACAAGAATATATCTGACTGGTAAGAATCTTAAAACCTATGTATTGATATCTCTCTGGAAGTGAATCAAGAGGGTGTAAAGCGGCATAAACACAGCAGTGAAAAGCAGCTAAACCCCATTATAAAAATAAATTACTTAAAAAAAACCCATAAAACAACGACAGTGAAAGAGAGAGAAATTCTTACAAAATCCATTCAGGGGCTCTGATGCAACCTGGATTGACCATATCTAGACCCACAGCTGGATGAGACATAAGGCTGGACACTCTTGGAGCTGAGAGGATTGGTGAGGTTGGGTGAGCAAACGCAGACCCTTTAAACTCACACTGCGTGGTACCCATCCCATGGGTCCCAAATCTCCAGGTTCAAGGGCATCTTCCTACATCGAAAACATGCCTGGGAAACCCAGAAGATGGTACACCGTGTGGTCGGGAAAGGTTTCTAAAACGCACCTCATTTCTCCTCTCCTTGTGCTCGGGTTCGCCATTCCAGCCGCTTTACTAACAATCTCCCTACGTGGAGAATCAGCACCGTTAACCTCCTGTTTCGTACAGGTTGCAATTTGTCCTGAGGATGAACGGGAAGAGGGGGAACCAATGAGAGACTAGCTCTAGGTGTTGGGACAGGCACAGGTCACTCTATTTTTCCATCAGGAAGAAGAATGAACCACAGGCTCAGCCTGCCCCCCCGGAACCAGAATAGGGCCTGAAGCAATCCTGCGCTTTTGCGGCCAGCTCCCAAAAAAGCGAGTTGACAAATGGAGCTCAGGGGCACTGCAATTCACAAACCTGCAGAGTTATAAATGATAACTCTCGTCCACAAATATATTGAGGGAAGGCAACGAAGAGGATTTGAAAGCAAGGCAGAATTGCAGGAAACAGATTTCAGGAGGTAGGTGCGACTCGCCTTTAAAGCACATGAAAAGCGGCAAAACGTCGACAATGATGCCCTTGGCCAAAAAGGGCGTATGCGTTTTTTCCTGAATATATTCAGGAAAAAACGCATACGCCCTTTTTGGCCAACCAAGCAAGCCGGAAAGGCAAATCAGCACTACAAACAAGTCTCGCTTGCCATCGGTCAAAAGGGCCATGCTGAAAAAAGTGTAAAACCCGGAAATGCAGGACAGGCCATGGAGACATGGGAGCCTTGCTACGCTGATGGGCGGGATGCAAATTGCCAACAGCCACTCTGGAGAAGTGTACGGTGTGTCCTGAAACATGTAATAAACACAGCTTAGAGAGCATAGGGCACTTCCACTCATGGGCGTATACATTGGGAAAACTGAAAATCCACAAGACACAGGCACCCCAAAGTGTAGGGCTGCTCTGTTTACAAGAACCTCCACTTCGGTACACCTTAAATAGCTCAGGATAGAGAAAAATGGATAAAGAAGTTGTGGTACTTATGCACAATGGAATATCACTCAGCCATGAAATCAATGTCATAAGGCTAGTAGCAGCAAGCATGATGAGTGGATTTAGGTACGATGACTCTAAGTGAAATAAGTCACACAGAAAAAGACACTTTTCCTAAGATATCACTTATAGAGGGAATGTCAAAATCGCTACCCTTGAACTGAATTACAAGACAGAACAGAGTCACACGTTTAGAAAACACACTATGGCTGCTTAACGGGAAAGGTCAGGTGGGGGGATGCATAAAACAAGGGTTTGAAATTAGCTCAGATTCCGTTCCATAAGCCAAATATGTAATGGACAAGACGTACACCCTGCTCAGTGAAATGGACTCAACACCCCCTATTCACCGCACAAGAATATATCTGACTGGTAAGAATCTTAAAACCTATGTATTGATATCTCTCTGGAAGTGAATCAAGAGGGTGTAAAGCGGCATAAACACAGCAGTGAAAAGCAGCTAAACCCCATTATAAAAATAAATTACTTAAAAAAAACCCATAAAACAACGACAGTGAAAGAGAGAGAAATTCTTACAAAATCCATTCAGGGGCTCTGATGCAACCTGGATTGACCATATCTAGACCCACAGCTGGATGAGACATAAGGCTGGACACTCTTGGAGCTGAGAGGATTGGTGAGGTTGGGAGAGCAAACGCAGACCCTTTAAAGTCATACTGCGTGGTACCCATCCCATGGGTCCCAAATCTCCAGGTTCAAGGGCATCTTCCTACATCGAAAACATGCCTGGGAAACCCAGAAGATGGTACACCGTGTGGTCGGGAAAGGTTTCTAAAACGCACCTCATTTCTCCTCTCCTTGTGCTCGGGTTCGCCATTCCAGCCGCTTTACTAACAATCTCCCTACGTGGAGAATCAGCACCGTTAACCTCCTCTTTCGTACAGGTTGCAATTTGTCCTGAGGATGAACGGGAAGAGGGGGAACCAATGAGAGACTAGCTCTAGGTGTTGGGACAGGCACAGGTCACTCTATTTTTCCATCAGGAAGAAGAATGAACCACAGGCTCAGCCTGCCCCCCCGGAACCAGAATAGGGCCTGAAGCAATCCTGCGCTTTTGCGGCCAGCTCCCAAAAAAGCGAGTTGACAAATGGAGCTCAGGGGCACTGCAATTCACAAACCTGCAGAGTTATAAATGATAACTCTCGTCCACAAATATATTGAGGGAAGGCAACGAAGAGGATTTGAAAGCAAGGCAGAATTGCAGGAAACAGATTTCAGGAGGTAGGTGCGACTCGCCTTTAAAGCACATGAAAAGCGGCAAAACGTCGACAATGATGCCCTTGGCCAAAAAGGGCGTATGCGTTTTTTCCTGAATATATTCAGGAAAAAACGCATACGCCCTTTTTGGCCAACCAAGCAAGCCGGAAAGGCAAATCAGCACTACAAACAAGTCTCCCTTGCCATCGGTCAAAAGGGCCATGCTGAAAAAAGTGTAAAACCCGGAAATGCAGGACAGGCCATGGAGACATGGGAGCCTTGCTACGCTGATGGGCGGGATGCAAATTGCCAACAGCCACTCTGGAGAAGTGTACGGTGTGTCCTGAAACATGTAATAAACACAGCTTAGAGAGCATAGGGCACTTCCACTCATGGGCGTATACATTGGGAAAACTGAAAATCCACAAGACACAGGCACCCCAAAGTGTAGGGCTGCTCTGTTTACAAGAACCTCCACTTCGGTACACCTTAAATAGCTCAGGATAGAGAAAAATGGATAAAGAAGTTGTGGTACTTATGCACAATGGAATATCACTCAGCCATGAAATCAATGTCATAAGGCTAGTAGCAGCAAGCATGATGAGTGGATTTAGGTACGATGACTCTAAGTGAAATAAGTCACACAGAAAAAGACACTTTTCCTAAGATATCACTTATAGAGGGAATGTCAAAATCGCTACCCTTGAACTGAATTACAAGACAGAACAGAGTCACACGTTTAGAAAACACACTATGGCTGCTTAACGGGAAAGGTCAGGTGGGGGGATGCATAAAACAAGGGTTTGAAATTAGCTCAGATTCCGTTCCATAAGCCAAATATGTAATGGACAAGACGTACACCCTGCTCAGTGAAATGGACTCAACACCCCCTATTCACCGCACAAGAATATATCTGACTGGTAAGAATCTTAAAACCTATGTATTGATATCTCTCTGGAAGTGAATCAAGAGGGTGTAAAGCGGCATAAACACAGCAGTGAAAAGCAGCTAAACCCCATTATAAAAATAAATTACTTAAAAAAAACCCATAAAACAACGACAGTGAAAGAGAGAGAAATTCTTACAAAATCCATTCAGGGGCTCTGATGCAACCTGGATTGACCATATCTAGACCCACAGCTGGATGAGACATAAGGCTGGACACTCTTGGAGCTGAGAGGATTGGTGAGGTTGGGTGAGCAAACGCAGACCCTTTAAAGTCATACTGCGTGGTACCCATCCCATGGGTCCCAAATCTCCAGGTTCAAGGGCATCTTCCTACATCGAAAACATGCCTGGGAAACCCAGAAGATGGTACACCGTGTGGTCGGGAAAGGTTTCTAAAACGCACCTCATTTCTCCTCTCCTTGTGCTCGGGTTCGCCATTCCAGCCGCTTTACTAACAATCTCCCTACGTGGAGAATCAGCACCGTTAACCTCCTGTTTCGTACAGGTTGCAATTTGTCCTGAGGATGAACGGGAAGAGGGGGAACCAATGAGAGACTAGCTCTAGGTGTTGGGACAGGCACAGGTCACTCTAGTTTTCCATCAGGAAGAAGAAAGAACCACAGGCTCAGCCTGCCCCCCCGGAACCAGAATAGGGCCTGAAGCAATCCTGCGCTTTTGCGGCCAGCTCCCAAAAAAGCGAGTTGACAAATGGAGCTCAGGGGCACTGCAATTCACAAACCTGCAGAGTTATAAATGATAACTCTCGTCCACAAATATATTGAGGGAAGGCAACGAAGAGGATTTGAAAGCAAGGCAGAATTGCAGGAAACAGATTTCAGGAGGTAGGTGCGACTCGCCTTTAAAGCACATGAAAAGCGGCAAAACGTCGACAATGATGCCCTTGGCCAAAAAGGGCGTATGCGTTTTTTCCTGAATATATTCAGGAAAAAACGCATACGCCCTTTTTGGCCAACCAAGCAAGCCGGAAAGGCAAATCAGCACTACAAACAAGTCTCGCTTGCCATCGGTCAAAAGGGCCATGCTGAAAAAAGTGTAAAACCCGGAAATGCAGGACAGGCCATGGAGACATGGGAGCCTTGCTACGCTGATGGGCGGGATGCAAATTGCCAACAGCCACTCTGGAGAAGTGTACGGTGTGTCCTGAAACATGTAATAAACACAGCTTAGAGAGCATAGGGCACTTCCACTCATGGGCGTATACATTGGGAAAACTGAAAATCCACAAGACACAGGCACCCCAAAGTGTAGGGCTGCTCTGTTTACAAGAACCTCCACTTCGGTACACCTTAAATAGCTCAGGATAGAGAAAAATGGCTAAAGAAGTTGTGGTACTTATGCACAATGGAATATCACTCAGCCATGAAATCAATGTCATAAGGCTAGTAGCAGCAAGCATGATGAGTGGATTTAGGTACGATGACTCTAAGTGAAATAAGTCACACAGAAAAAGACACTTTTCCTAAGATATCACTTATAGAGGGAATGTCAAAATCGCTACCCTTGAACTGAATTACAAGACAGAACAGAGTCACACGTTTAGAAAACACACTATGGCTGCTTAACGGGAAAGGTCAGGTGGGGTGATGCATAAAACAAGGGTTTGAAATTAGCTCAGATTCCGTTCCATAAGCCAAATATGTAATGGACAAGACGTACACCCTGCTCAGTGAAATGGACTCAACACCCCCTATTCACCGCACAAGAATATATCTGACTGGTAAGAATCTTAAAACCTATGTATTGATATCTCTCTGGAAGTGAATCAAGAGGGTGTAAAGCGGCATAAACACAGCAGTGAAAAGCAGCTAAACCCCATTATAAAAATAAATTACTTAAAAAAAACCCATAAAACAACGACAGTGAAAGAGAGAGAAATTCTTACAAAATCCATTCAGGGGCTCTGATGCAACCTGGATTGACCATATCTAGACCCACAGCTGGATGAGACATAAGGCTGGACACTCTTGGAGCTGAGAGGATTGGTGAGGTTGGGTGAGCAAACGCAGACCCTTTAAACTCACACTGCGTGGTACCCATCCCATGGGTCCCAAATCTCCAGGTTCAAGGGCATCTTCCTACATCGAAAACATGCCTGGGAAACCCAGAAGATGGTACACCGTGTGGTCGGGAAAGGTTTCTAAAACGCACCTCATTTCTCCTCTCCTTGTGCTCGGGTTCGCCATTCCAGCCGCTTTACTAACAATCTCCCTACGTGGAGAATCAGCACCGTTAACCTCCTGTTTCGTACAGGTTGCAATTTGTCCTGAGGATGAACGGGAAGAGGGGGAACCAATGAGAGACTAGCTCTAGGTGTTGGGACAGGCACAGGTCACTCTATTTTTCCATCAGGAAGAAGAATGAACCACAGGCTCAGCCTGCCCCCCCGGAACCAGAATAGGGCCTGAAGCAATCCTGCGCTTTTGCGGCCAGCTCCCAAAAAAGCGAGTTGACAAATGGAGCTCAGGGGCACTGCAATTCACAAACCTGCAGAGTTATAAATGATAACTCTCGTCCACAAATATATTGAGGGAAGGCAACGAAGAGGATTTGGAAGCAAGGCAGAATTGCAGGAAACAGATTTCAGGAGGTAGGTGCGACTCGCCTTTAAAGCACATGAAAAGCGGCAAAACGTCGACAATGATGCCCTTGGCCAAAAAGGGCGTATGCGTTTTTTCCTGAATATATTCAGGAAAAAACGCATACGCCCTTTTTGGCGAACCAAGCAAGCCGGAAAGGCAAATCAGCACTACAAACAAGTCTCGCTTGCCATCGGTCAAAAGGGCCATGCTGAAAAAAGTGTAAAACCCGGAAATGCAGGACAGGCCATGGAGACATGGGAGCCTTGCTACGCTGATGGGCGGGATGCAAATTGCCAACAGCCACTCTGGAGAAGTGTACGGTGTGTCCTGAAACATGTAATAAACACAGCTTAGAGAGCATAGGGCACTTCCACTCATGGGCGTATACATTGGGAAAACTGAAAATCCACAAGACACAGGCACCCCAAAGTGTAGGGCTGCTCTGTTTACAAGAACCTCCACTTCGGTACACCTTAAATAGCTCAGGATAGAGAAAAATGGATAAAGAAGTTGTGGTACTTATGCACAATGGAATATCACTCAGCCATGAAATCAATGTCATAAGGCTAGTAGCAGCAAGCATGATGAGTGGATTTAGGTACGATGACTCTAAGTGAAATAAGTCACACAGAAAAAGACACTTTTCCTAAGATATCACTTATAGAGGGAATGTCAAAATCGCTACCCTTGAACTGAATTACAAGACAGAACAGAGTCACACGTTTAGAAAACACACTATGGCTGCTTAACGGGAAAGGTCAGGTGGGGGGATGCATAAAACAAGGGTTTGAAATTAGCTCAGATTCCGTTCCATAAGCCAAATATGTAATGGACAAGACGTACACCCTGCTCAGTGAAATGGACTCAACACCCCCTATTCACCGCACAAGAATATATCTGACTGGTAAGAATCTTAAAACCTATGTATTGATATCTCTCTGGAAGTGAATCAAGAGGGTGTAAAGCGGCATAAACACAGCAGTGAAAAGCAGCTAAACCCCATTATAAAAATAAATTACTTAAAAAAAACCCATAAAACAACGACAGTGAAAGAGAGAGAAATTCTTACAAAATCCATTCAGGGGCTCTGATGCAACCTGGATTGACCATATCTAGACCCACAGCTGGATGAGACATAAGGGTGGACACTCTTGGAGCTGAGAGGATTGGTGAGGTTGGGTGAGCAAACGCAGACCCTTTAAAGTCATACTGCGTGGTACCCATCCCATGGGTCCCAAATCTCCAGGTTCAAGGGCATCTTCCTACATCGAAAACATGCCTGGGAAACCCAGAAGATGGTACACCGTGTGGTCGGGAAAGGTTTCTAAAACGCACCTCATTTCTCCTCTCCTTGTGCTCGGGTTCGCCATTCCAGCCGCTTTACTAACAATCTCCCTACGTGGAGAATCAGCACCGTTAACCTCCTGTTTCGTACAGGTTGCAATTTGTCCTGAGGATGAACGGGAAGAGGGGGAACCAATGAGAGACTAGCTCTAGGTGTTGGGACAGGCACAGGTCACTCTATTTTTCCATCAGGAAGAAGAATGAACCACAGGCTCAGCCTGCCCCCCCGGAACCAGAATAGGGCCTGAAGCAATCCTGCGCTTTTGCGGCCAGCTCCCAAAAAAGCGAGTTGACAAATGGAGCTCAGGGGCACTGCAATTCACAAACCTGCAGAGTTATAAATGATAACTCTCGTCCACAAATATATTGAGGGAAGGCAACGAAGAGGATTTGAAAGCAAGGCAGAATTGCAGGAAACAGATTTCAGGAGGTAGGTGCGACTCGCCTTTAAAGCACATGAAAAGCGGCAAAACGTCGACAATGATGCCCTTGGCCAAAAAGGGCGTATGCGTTTTTTCCTGAATATATTCAGGAAAAAACGCATACGCCCTTTTTGGCCAACCAAGCAAGCCGGAAAGGCAAATCAGCACTACAAACAAGTCTCGCTTGCCATCGGTCAAAAGGGCCATGCTGAAAAAAGTGTAAAACCCAGAAATGCAGGACAGGCCATGGAGACATGGGAGCCTTGCTACGCTGATGGGCGGGATGCAAATTGCCAACAGCCACTCTGGAGAAGTGTACGGTGTGTCCTGAAACATGTAATAAACACAGCTTAGAGAGCATAGGGCACTTCCACTCATGGGCGTATACATTGGGAAAACTGAAAATCCACAAGACACAGGCACCCCAAAGTGTAGGGCTGCTCTGTTTACAAGAACCTCCACTTCGGTACACCTTAAATAGCTCAGGATAGAGAAAAATGGCTAAAGAAGTTGTGGTACTTATGCACAATGGAATATCACTCAGCCATGAAATCAATGTCATAAGGCTAGTAGCAGCAAGCATGATGAGTGGATTTAGGTACGATGACTCTAAGTGAAATAAGTCACACAGAAAAAGACACTTTTCCTAAGATATCACTTATAGAGGGAATGTCAAAATCGCTACCCTTGAACTGAATTACAAGACAGAACAGAGTCACACGTTTAGAAAACACACTATGGCTGCTTAACGGGAAAGGTCAGGTGGGTTGATGCATAAAACAAGGGTTTGAAATTAGCTCAGATTCCGTTCCATAAGCCAAATATGTAATGGACAAGACGTACACCCTGCTCAGTGAAATGGACTCAACACCCCCTATTCACCGCACAAGAATATATCTGACTGGTAAGAATCTTAAAACCTATGTATTGATATCTCTCTGGAAGTGAATCAAGAGGGTGTAAAGCGGCATAAACACAGCAGTGAAAAGCAGCTAAACCCCATTATAAAAATAAATTACTTAAAAAAAACCCATAAAACAACGACAGTGAAAGAGAGAGAAATTCTTACAAAATCCATTCAGGGGCTCTGATGCAACCTGGATTGACCATATCTAGACCCACAGCTGGATGAGACATAAGGGTGGACACTCTTGGAGCTGAGAGGATTGGTGAGGTTGGGTGAGCAAACGCAGACCCTTTAAAGTCATACTGCGTGGTACCCATCCCATGGGTCCCAAATCTCCAGGTTCAAGGGCATCTTCCTACATCGAAAACATGCCTGGGAAACCCAGAAGATGGTACACCGTGTGGTCGGGAAAGGTTTCTAAAACGCACCTCATTTCTCCTCTCCTTGTGCTCGGGTTCGCCATTCCAGCCGCTTTACTAACAATCTCCCTACGTGGAGAATCAGCACCGTTAACCTCCTCTTTCGTACAGGTTGCAATTTGTCCTGAGGATGAACGGGAAGAGGGGGAACCAATGAGAGACTAGCTCTAGGTGTTGGGACAGGCACAGGTCACTCTATTTTTCCATCAGGAAGAAGAAAGAACCACAGGCTCAAACTGCCCCCCCCCCGGAACCAGAATAGGGCCTGAAGCAATCCTGCGCTTTTGCGGCCAGCTCCCAAAAAAGCGAGTTGACAAATGGAGCTCAGGGGCACTGCAATTCACAAACCTGCAGAGTTATAAATGATAACTCTCGTCCACAAATATATTGAGGGAAGGCAACGAAGAGGATTTGAAAGCAAGGCAGAATTGCAGGAAACAGATTTCAGGAGGTAGGTGCGACTCGCCTTTAAAGCACATGAAAAGCGGCAAAACGTCGACAATGATGCCCTTGGCCAAAAAGGGCGTATGCGTTTTTTCCTGAATATATTCAGGAAAAAACGCATACGCCCTTTTTGGCCAACCAAGCAAGCCGGAAAGGCAAATCAGCACTACAAACAAGTCTCGCTTGCCATCGGTCAAAAGGGCCATGCTGAAAAAAGTGTAAAACCCGGAAATGCAGGACAGGCCATGGAGACATGGGAGCCTTGCTACGCTGATGGGCGGGATGCAAATTGCCAACAGCCACTCTGGAGAAGTGTACGGTGTGTCCTGAAACATGTAATAAACACAGCTTAGAGAGCATAGGGCACTTCCACTCATGGGCGTATACATTGGGAAAACTGAAAATCCACAAGACACAGGCACCCCAAAGTGTAGGGCTGCTCTGTTTACAAGAACCTCCACTTCGGTACACCTTAAATAGCTCAGGATAGAGAAAAATGGCTAAAGAAGTTGTGGTACTTATGCACAATGGAATATCACTCAGCCATGAAATCAATGTCATAAGGCTAGTAGCAGCAAGCATGATGAGTGGATTTAGGTACGATGACTCTAAGTGAAATAAGTCACACAGAAAAAGACACTTTTCCTAAGATATCACTTATAGAGGGAATGTCAAAATCGCTACCCTTGAACTGAATTACAAGACAGAACAGAGTCACACGTTTAGAAAACACACTATGGCTGCTTAACGGGAAAGGTCAGGTGGGGTGATGCATAAAACAAGGGTTTGAAATTAGCTCAGATTCCGTTCCATAAGCCAAATATGTAATGGACAAGACGTACACCCTGCTCAGTGAAATGGACTCAACACCCCCTATTCACCGCACAAGAATATATCTGACTGGTAAGAATCTTAAAACCTATGTATTGATATCTCTCTGGAAGTGAATCAAGAGGGTGTAAAGCGGCATAAACACAGCAGTGAAAAGCAGCTAAACCCCATTATAAAAATAAATTACTTAAAAAAAACCCATAAAACAACGACAGTGAAAGAGAGAGAAATTCTTACAAAATCCATTCAGGGGCTCTGATGCAACCTGGATTGACCATATCTAGACCCACAGCTGGATGAGACATAAGGCTGGACACTCTTGGAGCTGAGAGGATTGGTGAGGTTGGGTGAGCAAACGCAGACCCTTTAAAGTCATACTGCGTGGTACCCATCCCATGGGTCCCAAATCTCCAGGTTCAAGGGCATCTTCCTACATCGAAAACATGCCTGGGAAACCCAGAAGATGGTACACCGTGTGGTCGGGAAAGGTTTCTAAAACGCACCTCATTTCTCCTCTCCTTGTGCTCGGGTTCGCCATTCCAGCCGCTTTACTAACAATCTCCCTACGTGGAGAATCAGCACCGTTAACCTCCTGTTTCGTACAGGTTGCAATTTGTCCTGAGGATGAACGGGAAGAGGGGGAACCAATGAGAGACTAGCTCTAGGTGTTGGGACAGGCACAGGTCACTCTATTTTTCCATCAGGAAGAAGAATGAACCACAGGCTCAGCCTGCCCCCCCGGAACCAGAATAGGGCCTGAAGCAATCCTGCGCTTTTGCGGCCAGCTCCCAAAAAAGCGAGTTGACAAATGGAGCTCAGGGGCACTGCAATTCACAAACCTGCAGAGTTATAAATGATAACTCTCGTCCACAAATATATTGAGGGAAGGCAACGAAGAGGATTTGAAAGCAAGGCAGAATTGCAGGAAACAGATTTCAGGAGGTAGGTGCGACTCGCCTTTAAAGCACATGAAAAGCGGCAAAACGTCGACAATGATGCCCTTGGCCAAAAAGGGCGTATGCGTTTTTTCCTGAATATATTCAGGAAAAAACGCATACGCCCTTTTTGGCCAACCAAGCAAGCCGGAAAGGCAAATCAGCACTACAAACAAGTCTCGCTTGCCATCGGTCAAAAGGGCCATGCTGAAAAAAGTGTAAAACCCGGAAATGCAGGACAGGCCATGGAGACATGGGAGCCTTGCTACGCTGATGGGCGGGATGCAAATTGCCAACAGCCACTCTGGAGAAGTGTACGGTGTGTCCTGAAACATGTAATAAACACAGCTTAGAGAGCATAGGGCACTTCCACTCATGGGCGTATACATTGGGAAAACTGAAAATCCACAAGACACAGGCACCCCAAAGTGTAGGGCTGCTCTGTTTACAAGAACCTCCACTTCGGTACACCTTAAATAGCTCAGGATAGAGAAAAATGGCTAAAGAAGTTGTGGTACTTATGCACAATGGAATATCACTCAGCCATGAAATCAATGTCATAAGGCTAGTAGCAGCAAGCATGATGAGTGGATTTAGGTACGATGACTCTAAGTGAAATAAGTCACACAGAAAAAGACACTTTTCCTAAGATATCACTTATAGAGGGAATGTCAAAATCGCTACCCTTGAACTGAATTACAAGACAGAACAGAGTCACACGTTTAGAAAACACACTATGGCTGCTTAACGGGAAAGGTCAGGTGGGGGGATGCATAAAACAAGGGTTTGAAATTAGCTCAGATTCCGTTCCATAAGCCAAATATGTAATGGACAAGACGTACACCCTGCTCAGTGAAATGGACTCAACACCCCCTATTCACCGCACAAGAATATATCTGACTGGTAAGAATCTTAAAACCTATGTATTGATATCTCTCTGGAAGTGAATCAAGAGGGTGTAAAGCGGCATAAACACAGCAGTGAAAAGCAGCTAAACCCCATTATAAAAATAAATTACTTAAAAAAAACCCATAAAACAACGACAGTGAAAGAGAGAGAAATTCTTACAAAATCCATTCAGGGGCTCTGATGCAACCTGGATTGACCATATCTAGACCCACAGCTGGATGAGACATAAGGGTGGACACTCTTGGAGCTGAGAGGATTGGTGAGGTTGGGTGAGCAAACGCAGACCCTTTAAAGTCATACTGCGTGGTACCCATCCCATGGGTCCCAAATCTCCAGGTTCAAGGGCATCTTCCTACATCGAAAACATGCCTGGGAAACCCAGAAGATGGTACACCGTGTGGTCGGGAAAGGTTTCTAAAACGCACCTCATTTCTCCTCTCCTTGTGCTCGGGTTCGCCATTCCAGCCGCTTTACTAACAATCTCCCTACGTGGAGAATCAGCACCGTTAACCTCCTGTTTCGTACAGGTTGCAATTTGTCCTGAGGATGAACGGGAAGAGGGGGAACCAATGAGAGACTAGCTCTAGGTGTTGGGACAGGCACAGGTCACTCTAGTTTTCCATCAGGAAGAAGAAAGAACCACAGGCTCAGCCTGCCCCCCCGGAACCAGAATAGGGCCTGAAGCAATCCTGCGCTTTTGCGGCCAGCTCCCAAAAAAGCGAGTTGACAAATGGAGCTCAGGGGCACTGCAATTCACAAACCTGCAGAGTTATAAATGATAACTCTCGTCCACAAATATATTGAGGGAAGGCAACGAAGAGGATTTGAAAGCAAGGCAGAATTGCAGGAAACAGATTTCAGGAGGTAGGTGCGACTCGCCTTTAAAGCACATGAAAAGCGGCAAAACGTCGACAATGATGCCCTTGGCCAAAAAGGGCGTATGCGTTTTTTCCTGAATATATTCAGGAAAAAACGCATACGCCCTTTTTGGCCAAGCAAGCAAGCCGGAAAGGCAAATCAGCACTACAAACAAGTCTCGCTTGCCATCGGTCAAAAGGGCCATGCTGAAAAAAGTGTAAAACCCAGAAATGCAGGACAGGCCATGGAGACATGGGAGCCTTGCTACGCTGATGGGCGGGATGCAAATTGCCAACAGCCACTCTGGAGAAGTGTACGGTGTGTCCTGAAACATGTAATAAACACAGCTTAGAGAGCATAGGGCACTTCCACTCATGGGCGTATACATTGGGAAAACTGAAAATCCACAAGACACAGGCACCCCAAAGTGTAGGGCTGCTCTGTTTACAAGAACCTCCACTTCGGTACACCTTAAATAGCTCAGGATAGAGAAAAATGGCTAAAGAAGTTGTGGTACTTATGCACAATGGAATATCACTCAGCCATGAAATCAATGTCATAAGGCTAGTAGCAGCAAGCATGATGAGTGGATTTAGGTACGATGACTCTAAGTGAAATAAGTCACACAGAAAAAGACACTTTTCCTAAGATATCACTTATAGAGGGAATGTCAAAATCGCTACCCTTGAACTGAATTACAAGACAGAACAGAGTCACACGTTTAGAAAACACACTATGGCTGCTTAACGGGAAAGGTCAGGTGGGGTGATGCATAAAACAAGGGTTTGAAATTAGCTCAGATTCCGTTCCATAAGCCAAATATGTAATGGACAAGACGTACACCCTGCTCAGTGAAATGGACTCAACACCCCCTATTCACCGCACAAGAATATATCTGACTGGTAAGAATCTTAAAACCTATGTATTGATATCTCTCTGGAAGTGAATCAAGAGGGTGTAAAGCGGCATAAACACAGCAGTGAAAAGCAGCTAAACCCCATTATAAAAATAAATTACTTAAAAAAAACCCATAAAACAACGACAGTGAAAGAGAGAGAAATTCTTACAAAATCCATTCAGGGACTCTGATGCAACCTGGATTGACCATATCTAGACCCACAGCTGGATGAGACATAAGGCTGGACACTCTTGGAGCTGAGAGGATTGGTGAGGTTGGGTGAGCAAACGCAGACCCTTTAAAGTCATACTGCATGGTACCCATCCCATGGGTCCCAAATCTCCAGGTTCAAGGGCATCTTCCTACATCGAAAACATGCCTGGGAAACCCAGAAGATGGTACACCGTGTGGTCGGGAAAGGTTTCTAAAACGCACCTCATTTCTCCTCTCCTTGTGCTCGGGTTCGCCATTCCAGCCGCTTTACTAACAATCTCCCTACGTGGAGAATCAGCACCGTTAACCTCCTGTTTCGTACAGGTTGCAATTTGTCCTGAGGATGAACGGGAAGAGGGGGAACCAATGAGAGACTAGCTCTAGGTGTTGGGACAGGCACAGGTCACTCTAGTTTTCCATCAGGAAGAAGAAAGAACCACAGGCTCAGCCTGCCCCCCCGGAACCAGAATAGGGCCTGAAGCAATCCTGCGCTTTTGCGGCCAGCTCCCAAAAAAGCGAGTTGACAAATGGAGCTCAGGGGCACTGCAATTCACAAACCTGCAGAGTTATAAATGATAACTCTCGTCCACAAATATATTGAGGGAAGGCAACGAAGAGGATTTGAAAGCAAGGCAGAATTGCAGGAAACAGATTTCAGGAGGTAGGTGCGACTCGCCTTTAAAGCACATGAAAAGCGGCAAAACGTCGACAATGATGCCCTTGGCCAAAAAGGGCGTATGCGTTTTTTCCTGAATATATTCAGGAAAAAACGCATACGCCCTTTTTGGCCAACCAAGCAAGCCGGAAAGGCAAATCAGCACTACAAACAAGTCTCGCTTGCCATCGGTCAAAAGGGCCATGCTGAAAAAAGTGTAAAACCCGGAAATGCAGGACAGGCCATGGAGACATGGGAGCCTTGCTACGCTGATGGGCGGGATGCAAATTGCCAACAGCCACTCTGGAGAAGTGTACGGTGTGTCCTGAAACATGTAATAAACACAGCTTAGAGAGCATAGGGCACTTCCACTCATGGGCGTATACATTGGGAAAACTGAAAATCCACAAGACACAGGCACCCCAAAGTGTAGGGCTGCTCTGTTTACAAGAACCTCCACTTCGGTACACCTTAAATAGCTCAGGATAGAGAAAAATGGCTAAAGAAGTTGTGGTACTTATGCACAATGGAATATCACTCAGCCATGAAATCAATGTCATAAGGCTAGTAGCAGCAAGCGTGATGAGTGGATTTAGGTACGATGACTCTAAGTGAAATAAGTCACACAGAAAAAGACACTTTTCCTAAGATATCACTTATAGAGGGAATGTCAAAATCGCTACCCTTGAACTGAATTACAAGACAGAACAGAGTCACACGTTTAGAAAACACACTATGGCTGCTTAACGGGAAAGGTCAGGTGGGGTGATGCATAAAACAAGGGTTTGAAATTAGCTCAGATTCCGTTCCATAAGCCAAATATGTAATGGACAAGACGTACACCCTGCTCAGTGAAATGGACTCAACACCCCCTATTCACCGCACAAGAATATATCTGACTGGTAAGAATCTTAAAACCTATGTATTGATATCTCTCTGGAAGTGAATCAAGAGGGTGTAAAGCGGCATAAACACAGCAGTGAAAAGCAGCTAAACCCCATTATAAAAATAAATTACTTAAAAAAAACCCATAAAACAACGACAGTGAAAGAGAGAGAAATTCTTACAAAATCCATTCAGGGGCTCTGATGCAACCTGGATTGACCATATCTAGACCCACAGCTGGATGAGACATAAGGCTGGACACTCTTGGAGCTGAGAGGATTGGTGAGGTTGGGTGAGCAAACGCAGACCCTTTAAAGTCATACTGCATGGTACCCATCCCATGGGTCCCAAATCTCCAGGTTCAAGGGCATCTTCCTACATCGAAAACATGCCTGGGAAACCCAGAAGATGGTACACCGTGTGGTCGGGAAAGGTTTCTAAAACGCACCTCATTTCTCCTCTCCTTGTGCTCGGGTTCGCCATTCCAGCCGCTTTACTAACAATCTCCCTACGTGGAGAATCAGCACCGTTAACCTCCTGTTTCGTACAGGTTGCAATTTGTCCTGAGGATGAACGGGAAGAGGGGGAACCAATGAGAGACTAGCTCTAGGTGTTGGGACAGGCACAGGTCACTCTAGTTTTCCATCAGGAAGAAGAAAGAACCACAGGCTCAGCCTGCCCCCCCGGAACCAGAATAGGGCCTGAAGCAATCCTGCGCTTTTGCGGCCAGCTCCCAAAAAAGCGAGTTGACAAATGGAGCTCAGGGGCACTGCAATTCACAAACCTGCAGAGTTATAAATGATAACTCTCGTCCACAAATATATTGAGGGAAGGCAACGAAGAGGATTTGAAAGCAAGGCAGAATTGCAGGAAACAGATTTCAGGAGGTAGGTGCGACTCGCCTTTAAAGCACATGAAAAGCGGCAAAACGTCGACAATGATGCCCTTGGCCAAAAAGGGCGTATGCGTTTTTTCCTGAATATATTCAGGAAAAAACGCATACGCCCTTTTTGGCCAACCAAGCAAGCCGGAAAGGCAAATCAGCACTACAAACAAGTCTCGCTTGCCATCGGTCAAAAGGGCCATGCTGAAAAAAGTGTAAAACCCGGAAATGCAGGACAGGCCATGGAGACATGGGAGCCTTGCTACGCTGATGGGCGGGAGGTAAATTGCCAACAGCCACTCTGGAGAAGTGTACGGTGTGTCCTGAAACATGTAATAAACACAGCTTAGAGAGCATAGGGCACTTCCACTCATGGGCGTATACATTGGGAAAACTGAAAATCCACAAGACACAGGCACCCCAAAGTGTAGGGCTGCTCTGTTTACAAGAACCTCCACTTCGGTACACCTTAAATAGCTCAGGATAGAGAAAAATGGCTAAAGAAGTTGTGGTACTTATGCACAATGGAATATCACTCAGCCATGAAATCAATGTCATAAGGCTAGTAGCAGCAAGCATGATGAGTGGATTTAGGTACGATGACTCTAAGTGAAATAAGTCACACAGAAAAAGACACTTTTCCTAAGATATCACTTATAGAGGGAATGTCAAAATCGCTACCCTTGAACTGAATTACAAGACAGAACAGAGTCACACGTTTAGAAAACACACTATGGCTGCTTAACGGGAAAGGTCAGGTGGGGTGATGCATAAAACAAGGGTTTGAAATTAGCTCAGATTCCGTTCCATAAGCCAAATATGTAATGGACAAGACGTACACCCTGCTCAGTGAAATGGACTCAACACCCCCTATTCACCGCACAAGAATATATCTGACTGGTAAGAATCTTAAAACCTATGTATTGATATCTCTCTGGAAGTGAATCAAGAGGGTGTAAAGCGGCATAAACACAGCAGTGAAAAGCAGCTAAACCCCATTATAAAAATAAATTACTTAAAAAAAACCCATAAAACAACGACAGTGAAAGAGAGAGAAATTCTTACAAAATCCATTCAGGGGCTCTGATGCAACCTGGATTGACCATATCTAGACCCACAGCTGGATGAGACATAAGGGTGGACACTCTTGGAGCTGAGAGGATTGGTGAGGTTGGGTGAGCAAACGCAGACCCTTTAAAGTCATACTGCGTGGTACCCATCCCATGGGTCCCAAATCTCCAGGTTCAAGGGCATCTTCCTACATCGAAAACATGCCTGGGAAACCCAGAAGATGGTACACCGTGTGGTCGGGAAAGGTTTCTAAAACGCACCTCATTTCTCCTCTCCTTGTGCTCGGGTTCGCCATTCCAGCCGCTTTACTAACAATCTCCCTACGTGGAGAATCAGCACCGTTAACCTCCTCTTTCGTACAGGTTGCAATTTGTCCTGAGGATGAACGGGAAGAGGGGGAACCAATGAGAGACTAGCTCTAGGTGTTGGGACAGGCACAGGTCACTCTATTTTTCCATCAGGAAGAAGAATGAACCACAGGCTCAGCCTGCCCCCCCGGAACCAGAATAGGGCCTGAAGCAATCCTGCGCTTTTGCGGCCAGCTCCCAAAAAAGCGAGTTGACAAATGGAGCTCAGGGGCACTGCAATTCACAAACCTGCAGAGTTATAAATGATAACTCTCGTCCACAAATATATTGAGGGAAGGCAACGAAGAGGATTTGAAAGCAAGGCAGAATTGCAGGAAACAGATTTCAGGAGGTAGGTGCGACTCGCCTTTAAAGCACATGAAAAGCGGCAAAACGTCGACAATGATGCCCTTGGCCAAAAAGGGCGTATGCGTTTTTTCCTGAATATATTCAGGAAAAAACGCATACGCCCTTTTTGGCCAACCAAGCAAGCCGGAAAGGCAAATGAGCACTACAAACAAGTCTCGCTTGCCATCGGTCAAAAGGGCCATGCTGAAAAAAGTGTAAAACCCGGAAATGCAGGACAGGCCATGGAGACATGGGAGCCTTGCTACGCTGATGGGCGGGATGCAAATTGCCAACAGCCACTCTGGAGAAGTGTACGGTGTGTCCTGAAACATGTAATAAACACAGCTTAGAGAGCATAGGGCACTTCCACTCATGGGCGTATACATTGGGAAAACTGAAAATCCACAAGACACAGGCACCCCAAAGTGTAGGGCTGCTCTGTTTACAAGAACCTCCACTTCGGTACACCTTAAATAGCTCAGGATAGAGAAAAATGGCTAAAGAAGTTGTGGTACTTATGCACAATGGAATATCACTCAGCCATGAAATCAATGTCATAAGGCTAGTAGCAGCAAGCATGATGAGTGGATTTAGGTACGATGACTCTAAGTGAAATAAGTCACACAGAAAAAGACACTTTTCCTAAGATATCACTTATAGAGGGAATGTCAAAATCGCTACCCTTGAACTGAATTACAAGACAGAACAGAGTCACACGTTTAGAAAACACACTATGGCTGCTTAACGGGAAAGGTCAGGTGGGGTGATGCATAAAACAAGGGTTTGAAATTAGCTCAGATTCCGTTCCATAAGCCAAATATGTAATGGACAAGACGTACACCCTGCTCAGTGAAATGGACTCAACACCCCCTATTCACCGCACAAGAATATATCTGACTGGTAAGAATCTTAAAACCTATGTATTGATATCTCTCTGGAAGTGAATCAAGAGGGTGTAAAGCGGCATAAACACAGCAGTGAAAAGCAGCTAAACCCCATTATAAAAATAAATTACTTAAAAAAAACCCATAAAACAACGACAGTGAAAGAGAGAGAAATTCTTACAAAATCCATTCAGGGGCTCTGATGCAACCTGGATTGACCATATCTAGACCCACAGCTGGATGAGACATAAGGGTGGACACTCTTGGAGCTGAGAGGATTGGTGAGGTTGGGTGAGCAAACGCAGACCCTTTAAAGTCATACTGCGTGGTACCCATCCCATGGGTCCCAAATCTCCAGGTTCAAGGGCATCTTCCTACATCGAAAACACGCCTGGGAAACCCAGAAGATGGTACACCGTGTGGTCGGGAAAGGTTTCTAAAACGCACCTCATTTCTCCTCTTCTTGTGCTCGGGTTCGCCATTCCAGCCGCTTTACTAACAATCTCCCTACGTGGAGAATCAGCACCGTTAACCTCCTCTTTCGTACAGGTTGCAATTTGTCCTGAGGATGAACGGGAAGAGGGGGAACCAATGAGAGACTAGCTCTAGGTGTTGGGACAGGCACAGGTCACTCTATTTTTCCATCAGGAAGAAGAATGAACCACAGGCTCAGCCTGCCCCCCCGGAACCAGAATAGGGCCTGAAGCAATCCTGCGCTTTTGCGGCCAGCTCCCAAAAAAGCGAGTTGACAAATGGAGCTCAGGGGCACTGCAATTCACAAACCTGCAGAGTTATAAATGATAACTCTCGTCCACAAATATATTGAGGGAAGGCAACGAAGAGGATTTGAAAGCAAGGCAGAATTGCAGGAAACAGATTTCAGGAGGTAGGTGCGACTCGCCTTTAAAGCACATGAAAAGCGGCAAAACGTCGACAATGATGCCCTTGGCCAAAAAGGGCGTATGCGTTTTTTCCTGAATATATTCAGGAAAAAACGCATACGCCCTTTTTGGCCAACCAAGCAAGCCGGAAAGGCAAATCAGCACTACAAACAAGTCTCGCTTGCCATCGGTCAAAAGGGCCATGCTGAAAAAAGTGTAAAACCCGGAAATGCAGGACAGGCCATGGAGACATGGGAGCCTTGCTACGCTGATGGGCGGGATGCAAATTGCCAACAGCCACTCTGGAGAAGTGTACGGTGTGTCCTGAAACATGTAATAAACACAGCTTAGAGAGCATAGGGCACTTCCACTCATGGGCGTATACATTGGGAAAACTGAAAATCCACAAGACACAGGCACCCCAAAGTGTAGGGCTGCTCTGTTTACAAGAACCTCCACTTCGGTACACCTTAAATAGCTCAGGATAGAGAAAAATGGATAAAGAAGTTGTGGTACTTATGCACAATGGAATATCACTCAGCCATGAAATCAATGTCATAAGGCTAGTAGCAGCAAGCATGATGAGTGGATTTAGGTACGATGACTCTAAGTGAAATAAGTCACACAGAAAAAGACACTTTTCCTAAGATATCACTTATAGAGGGAATGTCAAAATCGCTACCCTTGAACTGAATTACAAGACAGAACAGAGTCACACGTTTAGAAAACACACTATGGCTGCTTAACGGGAAAGGTCAGGTGGGGTGATGCATAAAACAAGGGTTTGAAATTAGCTCAGATTCCGTTCCATAAGCCAAATATGTAATGGACAAGACGTACACCCTGCTCAGTGAAATGGACTCAACACCCCCTATTCACCGCACAAGAATATATCTGACTGGTAAGAATCTTAAAACCTATGTATTGATATCTCTCTGGAAGTGAATCAAGAGGGTGTAAAGCGGCATAAACACAGCAGTGAAAAGCAGCTAAACCCCATTATAAAAATAAATTACTTAAAAAAAACCCATAAAACAACGACAGTGAAAGAGAGAGAAATTCTTACAAAATCCATTCAGGGGCTCTGATGCAACCTGGATTGACCATATCTAGACCCACAGCTGGATGAGACATAAGGGTGGACACTCTTGGAGCTGAGAGGATTGGTGAGGTTGGGTGAGCAAACGCAGACCCTTTAAAGTCATACTGCGTGGTACCCATCCCATGGGTCCCAAATCTCCAGGTTCAAGGGCATCTTCCTACATCGAAAACACGCCTGGGAAACCCAGAAGATGGTACACCGTGTGGTCGGGAAAGGTTTCTAAAACGCACCTCATTTCTCCTCTCCTTGTGCTCGGGTTCGCCATTCCAGCCGCTTTACTAACAATCTCCCTACGTGGAGAATCAGCACCGTTAACCTCCTCTTTCGTACAGGTTGCAATTTGTCCTGAGGATGAACGGGAAGAGGGGGAACCAATGAGAGACTAGCTCTAGGTGTTGGGACAGGCACAGGTCACTCTATTTTTCCATCAGGAAGAAGAATGAACCACAGGCTCAGCCTGCCCCCCCGGAACCAGAATAGGGCCTGAAGCAATCCTGCGCTTTTGCGGCCAGCTCCCAAAAAAGCGAGTTGACAAATGGAGCTCAGGGGCACTGCAATTCACAAACCTGCAGAGTTATAAATGATAACTCTCGTCCACAAATATATTGAGGGAAGGCAACGAAGAGGATTTGAAAGCAAGGCAGAATTGCAGGAAACAGATTTCAGGAGGTAGGTGCGACTCGCCTTTAAAGCACATGAAAAGCGGCAAAACGTCGACAATGATGCCCTTGGCCAAAAAGGGCGTATGCGTTTTTTCCTGAATATATTCAGGAAAAAACGCATACGCCCTTTTTGGCCAACCAAGCAAGCCGGAAAGGCAAATCAGCACTACAAACAAGTCTCGCTTGCCATCGGTCAAAAGGGCCATGCTGAAAAAAGTGTAAAACCCGGAAATGCAGGACAGGCCATGGAGACATGGGAGCCTTGCTACGCTGATGGGCGGGATGCAAATTGCCAACAGCCACTCTGGAGAAGTGTACGGTGTGTCCTGAAACATGTAATAAACACAGCTTAGAGAGCATAGGGCACTTCCACTCATGGGCGTATACATTGGGAAAACTGAAAATCCACAAGACACAGGCACCCCAAAGTGTAGGGCTGCTCTGTTTACAAGAACCTCCACTTCGGTACACCTTAAATAGCTCAGGATAGAGAAAAATGGATAAAGAAGTTGTGGTACTTATGCACAATGGAATATCACTCAGCCATGAAATCAATGTCATAAGGCTAGTAGCAGCAAGCATGATGAGTGGATTTAGGTACGATGACTCTAAGTGAAATAAGTCACACAGAAAAAGACACTTTTCCTAAGATATCACTTATAGAGGGAATGTCAAAATCGCTACCCTTGAACTGAATTACAAGACAGAACAGAGTCACACGTTTAGAAAACACACTATGGCTGCTTAACGGGAAAGGTCAGGTGGGGTGATGGATAAAACAAGGGTTTGAAATTACCTCAGATTCCGTTCCATAAGCCAAATATGTAATGGACAAGACGTACACCCTGCTCAGTGAAATGGACTCAACACCCCCTATTCACCGCACAAGAATATATCTGACTGGTAAGAATCTTAAAACCTATGTATTGATATCTCTCTGGAAGTGAATCAAGAGGGTGTAAAGCGGCATAAACACAGCAGTGAAAAGCAGCTAAACCCCATTATAAAAATAAATTACTTAAAAAAAACCCATAAAACAACGACAGTGAAAGAGAGAGAAATTCTTACAAAATCCATTCAGGGGCTCTGATGCAACCTGGATTGACCATATCTAGACCCACAGCTGGATGAGACATAAGGCTGGACACTCTTGGAGCTGAGAGGATTGGTGAGGTTGGGTGAGCAAACGCAGACCCTTTAAAGTCATACTGCGTGGTACCCATCCCATGGGTCCCAAATCTCCAGGTTCAAGGGCATCTTCCTACATCGAAAACATGCCTGGGAAACCCAGAAGATGGTACACCGTGTGGTCGGGAAAGGTTTCTAAAACGCACCTCATTTCTCCTCTCCTTGTGCTCGGGTTCGCCATTCCAGCCGCTTTACTAACAATCTCCCTACGTGGAGAATCAGCACCGTTAACCTCCTCTTTCGTACAGGTTGCAATTTGTCCTGAGGATGAACGGGAAGAGGGGGAACCAATGAGAGACTAGCTCTAGGTGTTGGGACAGGCACAGGTCACTCTATTTTTCCATCAGGAAGAAGAATGAACCACAGGCTCAGCCTGCCCCCCCGGAACCAGAATAGGGCCTGAAGCAATCCTGCGCTTTTGCGGCCAGCTCCCAAAAAAGCGAGTTGACAAATGGAGCTCAGGGGCACTGCAATTCACAAACCTGCAGAGTTATAAATGATAACTCTCGTCCACAAATATATTGAGGGAAAGCAACGAAGAGGATTTGAAAGCAAGGCAGAATTGCAGGAAACAGATTTCAGGAGGTAGGTGCGACTCGCCTTTAAAGCACATGAAAAGCGGCAAAACGTCGACAATGATGCCCTTGGCCAAAAAGGGCGTATGCGTTTTTTCCTGAATATATTCAGGAAAAAACGCATACGCCCTTTTTGGCCAACCAAGCAAGCCGGAAAGGCAAATCAGCACTACAAACAAGTCTCGCTTGCCATCGGTCAAAAGGGCCATGCTGAAAAAAGTGTAAAACCCGGAAATGCAGGACAGGCCATGGAGACATGGGAGCCTTGCTACGCTGATGGGCGGGATGCAAATTGCCAACAGCCACTCTGGAGAAGTGTACGGTGTGTCCTGAAACATGTAATAAACACAGCTTAGAGAGCATAGGGCACTTCCACTCATGGGCGTATACATTGGGAAAACTGAAAATCCACAAGACACAGGCACCCCAAAGTGTAGGGCTGCTCTGTTTACAAGAACCTCCACTTCGGTACACCTTAAATAGCTCAGGATAGAGAAAAATGGATAAAGAAGTTGTGGTACTTATGCACAATGGAATATCACTCAGCCATGAAATCAATGTCATAAGGCTAGTAGCAGCAAGCATGATGAGTGGATTTAGGTACGATGACTCTAAGTGAAATAAGTCACACAGAAAAAGACACTTTTCCTAAGATATCACTTATAGAGGGAATGTCAAAATCGCTACCCTTGAACTGAATTACAAGACAGAACACAGTCACACGTTTAGAAAACACACTATGGCTGCTTAACGGGAAAGGTCAGGTGGGGTGATGCATAAAACAAGGGTTTGAAATTAGCTCAGATTCCGTTCCATAAGCCAAATATGTAATGGACAAGACGTACACCCTGCTCAGTGAAATGGACTCAACACCCCCTATTCAGCGCACAAGAATATATCTGACTGGTAAGAATCTTAAAACCTATGTATTGATATCTCTCTGGAAGTGAATCAAGAGGGTGTAAAGCGGCATAAACACAGCAGTGAAAAGCAGCTAAACCCCATTATAAAAATAAATTACTTAAAAAAAACCCATAAAACAACGACAGTGAAAGAGAGAGAAATTCTTACAAAATCCATTCAGGGGCTCTGATGCAACCTGGATTGACCATATCTAGACCCACAGCTGGATGAGACATAAGGCTGGACACTCTTGGAGCTGAGAGGATTGGTGAGGTTGGGTGAGCAAACGCAGACCCTTTAAAGTCATACTGCGTGGTACCCATCCCATGGGTCCCAAATCTCCAGGTTCAAGGGCATCTTCCTACATCGAAAACATGCCTGGGAAACCCAGAAGATGGTACACCGTGTGGTCGGGAAAGGTTTCTAAAACGCACCTCATTTCTCCTCTCCTTGTGCTCGGGTTCGCCATTCCAGCCGCTTTACTAACAATCTCCCTACGTGGAGAATCAGCACCGTTAACCTCCTCTTTCGTACAGGTTGCAATTTGTCCTGAGGATGAACGGGAAGAGGGGGAACCAATGAGAGACTAGCTCTAGGTGTTGGGACAGGCACAGGTCACTCTATTTTTCCATCAGGAAGAAGAATGAACCACAGGCTCAGCCTGCCCCCCCGGAACCAGAATAGGGCCTGAAGCAATCCTGCGCTTTTGCGGCCAGCTCCCAAAAAAGCGAGTTGACAAATGGAGCTCAGGGGCACTGCAATTCACAAACCTGCAGAGTTATAAATGATAACTCTCGTCCACAAATATATTGAGGGAAGGCAACGAAGAGGATTTGAAAGCAAGGCAGAATTGCAGGAAACAGATTTCAGGAGGTAGGTGCGACTCGCCTTTAAAGCACATGAAAAGCGGCAAAACGTCGACAATGATGCCCTTGGCCAAAAAGGGCGTATGCGTTTTTTCCTGAATATATTCAGGAAAAAACGCATACGCCCTTTTTGGCCAACCAAGCAAGCCGGAAAGGCAAATCAGCACTACAAACAAGTCTCGCTTGCCATCGGTCAAAAGGGCCATGCTGAAAAAAGTGTAAAACCCGGAAATGCAGGACAGGCCATGGAGACATGGGAGCCTTGCTACGCTGATGGGCGGGATGCAAATTGCCAACAGCCACTCTGGAGAAGTGTACGGTGTGTCCTGAAACATGTAATAAACACAGCTTAGAGAGCATAGGGCACTTCCACTCATGGGCGTATACATTGGGAAAACTGAAAATCCACAAGACACAGGCACCCCAAAGTGTAGGGCTGCTCTGTTTACAAGAACCTCCACTTCGGTACACCTTAAATAGCTCAGGATAGAGAAAAATGGCTAAAGAAGTTGTGGTACTTATGCACAATGGAATATCACTCAGCCATGAAATCAATGTCATAAGGCTAGTAGCAGCAAGCATGATGAGTGGATTTAGGTACGATGACTCTAAGTGAAATAAGTCACACAGAAAAAGACACTTTTCCTAAGATATCACTTATAGAGGGAATGTCAAAATCGCTACCCTTGAACTGAATTACAAGACAGAACAGAGTCACACGTTTAGAAAACACACTATGGCTGCTTAACGGGAAAGGTCAGGTGGGGTGATGCATAAAACAAGGGTTTGAAATTAGCTCAGATTCCGTTCCATAAGCCAAATATGTAATGGACAAGACGTACACCCTGCTCAGTGAAATGGACTCAACACCCCCTATTCACCGCACAAGAATATATCTGACTGGTAAGAATCTTAAAACCTATGTATTGATATCTCTCTGGAAGTGAATCAAGAGGGTGTAAAGCGGCATAAACACAGCAGTGAAAAGCAGCTAAACCCCATTATAAAAATAAATTACTTAAAAAAAACCCATAAAACAACGACAGTGAAAGAGAGAGAAATTCTTACAAAATCCATTCAGGGGCTCTGATGCAACCTGGATTGACCATATCTAGACCCACAGCTGGATGAGACATAAGGCTGGACACTCTTGGAGCTGAGAGGATTGGTGAGGTTGGGTGAGCAAACGCAGACCCTTTAAACTCACACTGCGTGGTACCCATCCCATGGGTCCCAAATCTCCAGGTTCAAGGGCATCTTCCTACATCGAAAACATGCCTGGGAAACCCAGAAGATGGTACACCGTGTGGTCGGGAAAGGTTTCTAAAACGCACCTCATTTCTCCTCTCCTTGTGCTCGGGTTCGCCATTCCAGCCGCTTTACTAACAATCTCCCTACGTGGAGAATCAGCACCGTTAACCTCCTGTTTCGTACAGGTTGCAATTTGTCCTGAGGATGAACGGGAAGAGGGGGAACCAATGAGAGACTAGCTCTAGGTGTTGGGACAGGCACAGGTCACTCTATTTTTCCATCAGGAAGAAGAATGAACCACAGGCTCAGCCTGCCCCCCCGGAACCAGAATAGGGCCTGAAGCAATCCTGCGCTTTTGCGGCCAGCTCCCAAAAAAGCGAGTTGACAAATGGAGCTCAGGGGCACTGCAATTCACAAACCTGCAGAGTTATAAATGATAACTCTCGTCCACAAATATATTGAGGGAAGGCAACGAAGAGGATTTGAAAGCAAGGCAGAATTGCAGGAAACAGATTTCAGGAGGTAGGTGCGACTCGCCTTTAAAGCACATGAAAAGCGGCAAAACGTCGACAATGATGCCCTTGGCCAAAAAGGGCGTATGCGTTTTTTCCTGAATATATTCAGGAAAAAACGCATACGCCCTTTTTGGCCAACCAAGCAAGCCGGAAAGGCAAATCAGCACTACAAACAAGTCTCGCTTGCCATCGGTCAAAAGGGCCATGCTGAAAAAAGTGTAAAACCCGGAAATGCAGGACAGGCCATGGAGACATGGGAGCCTTGCTACGCTGATGGGCGGGATGCAAATTGCCAACAGCCACTCTGGAGAAGTGTACGGTGTGTCCTGAAACATGTAATAAACACAGCTTAGAGAGCATAGGGCACTTCCACTCATGGGCGTATACATTGGGAAAACTGAAAATCCACAAGACACAGGCACCCCAAAGTGTAGGGCTGCTCTGTTTACAAGAACCTCCACTTCGGTACACCTTAAATAGCTCAGGATAGAGAAAAATGGATAAAGAAGTTGTGGTACTTATGCACAATGGAATATCACTCAGCCATGAAATCAATGTCATAAGGCTAGTAGGAGCAAGCATGATGAGTGGATTTAGGTACGATGACTCTAAGTGAAATAAGTCACACAGAAAAAGACACTTTTCCTAAGATATCACTTATAGAGGGAATGTCAAAATCGCTACCCTTGAACTGAATTACAAGACAGAACAGAGTCACACGTTTAGAAAACACACTATGGCTGCTTAACGGGAAAGGTCAGGTGGGGGGATGCATAAAACAAGGGTTTGAAATTACCTCAGATTCCGTTCCATAAGCCAAATATGTAATGGACAAGACGTACACCCTGCTCAGTGAAATGGACTCAACACCCCCTATTCACCGCACAAGAATATATCTGACTGGTAAGAATCTTAAAACCTATGTATTGATATCTCTCTGGAAGTGAATCAAGAGGGTGTAAAGCGGCATAAACACAGCAGTGAAAAGCAGCTAAACCCCATTATAAAAATAAATTACTTAAAAAAAACCCATAAAACAACGACAGTGAAAGAGAGAGAAATTCTTACAAAATCCATTCAGGGGCTCTGATGCAACCTGGATTGACCATATCTAGACCCACAGCTGGATGAGACATAAGGGTGGACACTCTTGGAGCTGAGAGGATTGGTGAGGTTGGGTGAGCAAACGCAGACCCTTTAAAGTCATACTGCGTGGTACCCATCCCATGGGTCCCAAATCTCCAGGTTCAAGGGCATCTTCCTACATCGAAAACATGCCTGGGAAACCCAGAAGATGGTACACCGTGTGGTCGGGAAAGGTTTCTAAAACGCACCTCATTTCTCCTCTCCTTGTGCTCGGGTTCGCCATTCCAGCCGCTTTACTAACAATCTCCCTACGTGGAGAATCAGCACCGTTAACCTCCTCTTTCGTACAGGTTGCAATTTGTCCTGAGGATGAACGGGAAGAGGGGGAACCAATGAGAGACTAGCTCTAGGTGTTGGGACAGGCACAGGTCACTCTATTTTTCCATCAGGAAGAAGAATGAACCACAGGCTCAGCCTGCCCCCCCGGAACCAGAATAGGGCCTGAAGCAATCCTGCGCTTTTGCGGCCAGCTCCCAAAAAAGCGAGTTGACAAATGGAGCTCAGGGGCACTGCAATTCACAAACCTGCAGAGTTATAAATGATAACTCTCGTCCACAAATATATTGAGGGAAGGCAACGAAGAGGATTTGAAAGCAAGGCAGAATTGCAGGAAACAGATTTCAGGAGGTAGGTGCGACTCGCCTTTAAAGCACATGAAAAGCGGCAAAACGTCGACAATGATGCCCTTGGCCAAAAAGGGCGTATGCGTTTTTTCCTGAATATATTCAGGAAAAAACGCATACGCCCTTTTTGGCCAACCAAGCAAGCCGGAAAGGCAAATCAGCACTACAAACAAGTCTCGCTTGCCATCGGTCAAAAGGGCCATGCTGAAAAAAGTGTAAAACCCGGAAATGCAGGACAGGCCATGGAGACATGGGAGCCTTGCTACGCTGATGGGCGGGATGCAAATTGCCAACAGCCACTCTGGAGAAGTGTACGGTGTGTCCTGAAACATGTAATAAACACAGCTTAGAGAGCATAGGGCACTTCCACTCATGGGCGTATACATTGGGAAAACTGAAAATCCACAAGACACAGGCACCCCAAAGTGTAGGGCTGCTCTGTTTACAAGAACCTCCACTTCGGTACACCTTAAATAGCTCAGGATAGAGAAAAATGGCTAAAGAAGTTGTGGTACTTATGCACAATGGAATATCACTCAGCCATGAAATCAATGTCATAAGGCTAGTAGCAGCAAGCATGATGAGTGGATTTAGGTACGATGACTCTAAGTGAAATAAGTCACACAGAAAAAGACACTTTTCCTAAGATATCACTTATAGAGGGAATGTCAAAATCGCTACCCTTGAACTGAATTACAAGACAGAACAGAGTCACACGTTTAGAAAACACACTATGGCTGCTTAACGGGAAAGGTCAGGTGGGGTGATGCATAAAACAAGGGTTTGAAATTAGCTCAGATTCCGTTCCATAAGCCAAATATGTAATGGACAAGACGTACACCCTGCTCAGTGAAATGGACTCAACACCCCCTATTCACCGCACAAGAATATATCTGACTGGTAAGAATCTTAAAACCTATGTATTGATATCTCTCTGGAAGTGAATCAAGAGGGTGTAAAGCGGCATAAACACAGCAGTGAAAAGCAGCTAAACCCCATTATAAAAATAAATTACTTAAAAAAAACCCATAAAACAACGACAGTGAAAGAGAGAGAAATTCTTACAAAATCCATTCAGGGGCTCTGATGCAACCTGGATTGACCATATCTAGACCCACAGCTGGATGAGACATAAGGCTGGACACTCTTGGAGCTGAGAGGATTGGTGAGGTTGGGTGAGCAAACGCAGACCCTTTAAAGTCATACTGCGTGGTACCCATCCCATGGGTCCCAAATCTCCAGGTTCAAGGGCATCTTCCTACATCGAAAACATGCCTGGGAAACCCAGAAGATGGTACACCGTGTGGTCGGGAAAGGTTTCTAAAACGCACCTCATTTCTCCTCTCCTTGTGCTCGGGTTCGCCATTCCAGCCGCTTTACTAACAATCTCCCTACGTGGAGAATCAGCACCGTTAACCTCCTGTTTCGTACAGGTTGCAATTTGTCCTGAGGATGAACGGGAAGAGGGGGAACCAATGAGAGACTAGCTCTAGGTGTTGGGACAGGCACAGGTCACTCTAGTTTTCCATCAGGAAGAAGAAAGAACCACAGGCTCAGCCTGCCCCCCCGGAACCAGAATAGGGCCTGAAGCAATCCTGCGCTTTTGCGGCCAGCTCCCAAAAAAGCGAGTTGACAAATGGAGCTCAGGGGCACTGCAATTCACAAACCTGCAGAGTTATAAATGATAACTCTCGTCCACAAATATATTGAGGGAAGGCAACGAAGAGGATTTGAAAGCAAGGCAGAATTGCAGGAAACAGATTTCAGGAGGTAGGTGCGACTCGCCTTTAAAGCACATGAAAAGCGGCAAAACGTCGACAATGATGCCCTTGGCCAAAAAGGGCGTATGCGTTTTTTCCTGAATATATTCAGGAAAAAACGCATACGCCCTTTTTGGCCAACCAAGCAAGCCGGAAAGGCAAATCAGCACTACAAACAAGTCTCGCTTGCCATCGGTCAAAAGGGCCATGCTGAAAAAAGTGTAAAACCCAGAAATGCAGGACAGGCCATGGAGACATGGGAGCCTTGCTACGCTGATGGGCGGGATGCAAATTGCCAACAGCCACTCTGGAGAAGTGTACGGTGTGTCCTGAAACATGTAATAAACACAGCTTAGAGAGCATAGGGCACTTCCACTCATGGGCGTATACATTGGGAAAACTGAAAATCCACAAGACACAGGCACCCCAAAGTGTAGGGCTGCTCTGTTTACAAGAACCTCCACTTCGGTACACCTTAAATAGCTCAGGATAGAGAAAAATGGCTAAAGAAGTTGTGGTACTTATGCACAATGGAATATCACTCAGCCATGAAATCAATGTCATAAGGCTAGTAGCAGCAAGCATGATGAGTGGATTTAGGTACGATGACTCTAAGTGAAATAAGTCACACAGAAAAAGACACTTTTCCTAAGATATCACTTATAGAGGGAATGTCAAAATCGCTACCCTTGAACTGAATTACAAGACAGAACAGAGTCACACGTTTAGAAAACACACTATGGCTGCTTAACGGGAAAGGTCAGGTGGGGTGATGCATAAAACAAGGGTTTGAAATTAGCTCAGATTCCGTTCCATAAGCCAAATATGTAATGGACAAGACGTACACCCTGCTCAGTGAAATGGACTCAACACCCCCTATTCACCGCACAAGAATATATCTGACTGGTAAGAATCTTAAAACCTATGTATTGATATCTCTCTGGAAGTGAATCAAGAGGGTGTAAAGCGGCATAAACACAGCAGTGAAAAGCAGCTAAACCCCATTATAAAAATAAATTACTTAAAAAAAACCCATAAAACAACGACAGTGAAAGAGAGAGAAATTCTTACAAAATCCATTCAGGGACTCTGATGCAACCTGGATTGACCATATCTAGACCCACAGCTGGATGAGACATAAGGCTGGACACTCTTGGAGCTGAGAGGATTGGTGAGGTTGGGTGAGCAAACGCAGACCCTTTAAAGTCATACTGCATGGTACCCATCCCATGGGTCCCAAATCTCCAGGTTCAAGGGCATCTTCCTACATCGAAAACATGCCTGGGAAACCCAGAAGATGGTACACCGTGTGGTCGGGAAAGGTTTCTAAAACGCACCTCATTTCTCCTCTCCTTGTGCTCGGGTTCGCCATTCCAGCCGCTTTACTAACAATCTCCCTACGTGGAGAATCAGCACCGTTAACCTCCTGTTTCGTACAGGTTGCAATTTGTCCTGAGGATGAACGGGAAGAGGGGGAACCAATGAGAGACTAGCTCTAGGTGTTGGGACAGGCACAGGTCACTCTATTTTTCCATCAGGAAGAAGAAAGAACCACAGGCTCAGCCTGCCCCCCCGGAACCAGAATAGGGCCTGAAGCAATCCTGCGCTTTTGCGGCCAGCTCCCAAAAAAGCGAGTTGACAAATGGAGCTCAGGGGCACTGCAATTCACAAACCTGCAGAGTTATAAATGATAACTCTCGTCCACAAATATATTGAGGGAAGGCAACGAAGAGGATTTGAAAGCAAGGCAGAATTGCAGGAAACAGATTTCAGGAGGTAGGTGCGACTCGCCTTTAAAGCACATGAAAAGCGGCAAAACGTCGACAATGATGCCCTTGGCCAAAAAGGGCGTATGCGTTTTTTCCTGAATATATTCAGGAAAAAACGCATACGCCCTTTTTGGCCAACCAAGCAAGCCGGAAAGGCAAATCAGCACTACAAACAAGTCTCGCTTGCCATCGGTCAAAAGGGCCATGCTGAAAAAAGTGTAAAACCCGGAAATGCAGGACAGGCCATGGAGACATGGGAGCCTTGCTACGCTGATGGGCGGGATGCAAATTGCCAACAGCCACTCTGGAGAAGTGTACGGTGTGTCCTGAAACATGTAATAAACACAGCTTAGAGAGCATAGGGCACTTCCACTCATGGGCGTATACATTGGGAAAACTGAAAATCCACAAGACACAGGCACCCCAAAGTGTAGGGCTGCTCTGTTTACAAGAACCTCCACTTCGGTACACCTTAAATAGCTCAGGATAGAGAAAAATGGCTAAAGAAGTTGTGGTACTTATGCACAATGGAATATCACTCAGCCATGAAATCAATGTCATAAGGCTAGTAGCAGCAAGCGTGATGAGTGGATTTAGGTACGATGACTCTAAGTGAAATAAGTCACACAGAAAAAGACACTTTTCCTAAGATATCACTTATAGAGGGAATGTCAAAATCGCTACCCTTGAACTGAATTACAAGACAGAACAGAGTCACACGTTTAGAAAACACACTATGGCTGCTTAACGGGAAAGGTCAGGTGGGGTGATGCATAAAACAAGGGTTTGAAATTAGCTCAGATTCCGTTCCATAAGCCAAATATGTAATGGACAAGACGTACACCCTGCTCAGTGAAATGGACTCAACACCCCCTATTCACCGCACAAGAATATATCTGACTGGTAAGAATCTTAAAACCTATGTATTGATATCTCTCTGGAAGTGAATCAAGAGGGTGTAAAGCGGCATAAACACAGCAGTGAAAAGCAGCTAAACCCCATTATAAAAATAAATTACTTAAAAAAAACCCATAAAACAACGACAGTGAAAGAGAGAGAAATTCTTACAAAATCCATTCAGGGGCTCTGATGCAACCTGGATTGACCATATCTAGACCCACAGCTGGATGAGACATAAGGCTGGACACTCTTGGAGCTGAGAGGATTGGTGAGGTTGGGTGAGCAAACGCAGACCCTTTAAAGTCATACTGCATGGTACCCATCCCATGGGTCCCAAATCTCCAGGTTCAAGGGCATCTTCCTACATCGAAAACATGCCTGGGAAACCCAGAAGATGGTACACCGTGTGGTCGGGAAAGGTTTCTAAAACGCACCTCATTTCTCCTCTCCTTGTGCTCGGGTTCGCCATTCCAGCCGCTTTACTAACAATCTCCCTACGTGGAGAATCAGCACCGTTAACCTCCTGTTTCGTACAGGTTGCAATTTGTCCTGAGGATGAACGGGAAGAGGGGGAACCAATGAGAGACTAGCTCTAGGTGTTGGGACAGGCACAGGTCACTCTAGTTTTCCATCAGGAAGAAGAAAGAACCACAGGCTCAGCCTGCCCCCCCGGAACCAGAATAGGGCCTGAAGCAATCCTGCGCTTTTGCGGCCAGCTCCCAAAAAAGCGAGTTGACAAATGGAGCTCAGGGGCACTGCAATTCACAAACCTGCAGAGTTATAAATGATAACTCTCGTCCACAAATATATTGAGGGAAGGCAACGAAGAGGATTTGAAAGCAAGGCAGAATTGCAGGAAACAGATTTCAGGAGGTAGGTGCGACTCGCCTTTAAAGCACATGAAAAGCGGCAAAACGTCGACAATGATGCCCTTGGCCAAAAAGGGCGTATGCGTTTTTTCCTGAATATATTCAGGAAAAAACGCATACGCCCTTTTTGGCCAACCAAGCAAGCCGGAAAGGCAAATCAGCACTACAAACAAGTCTCGCTTGCCATCGGTCAAAAGGGCCATGCTGAAAAAAGTGTAAAACCCGGAAATGCAGGACAGGCCATGGAGACATGGGAGCCTTGCTACGCTGATGGGCGGGAGGTAAATTGCCAACAGCCACTCTGGAGAAGTGTACGGTGTGTCCTGAAACATGTAATAAACACAGCTTAGAGAGCATAGGGCACTTCCACTCATGGGCGTATACATTGGGAAAACTGAAAATCCACAAGACACAGGCACCCCAAAGTGTAGGGCTGCTCTGTTTACAAGAACCTCCACTTCGGTACACCTTAAATAGCTCAGGATAGAGAAAAATGGCTAAAGAAGTTGTGGTACTTATGCACAATGGAATATCACTCAGCCATGAAATCAATGTCATAAGGCTAGTAGCAGCAAGCATGATGAGTGGATTTAGGTACGATGACTCTAAGTGAAATAAGTCACACAGAAAAAGACACTTTTCCTAAGATATCACTTATAGAGGGAATGTCAAAATCGCTACCCTTGAACTGAATTACAAGACAGAACACAGTCACACGTTTAGAAAACACACTATGGCTGCTTAACGGGAAAGGTCAGGTGGGGGGATGCATAAAACAAGGGTTTGAAATTAGCTCAGATTCCGTTCCATAAGCCAAATATGTAATGGACAAGACGTACACCCTGCTCAGTGAAATGGACTCAACACCCCCTATTCACCGCACAAGAATATATCTGACTGGTAAGAATCTTAAAACCTATGTATTGATATCTCTCTGGAAGTGAATCAAGAGGGTGTAAAGCGGCATAAACACAGCAGTGAAAAGCAGCTAAACCCCATTATAAAAATAAATTACTTAAAAAAAACCCATAAAACAACGACAGTGAAAGAGAGAGAAATTCTTACAAAATCCATTCAGGGGCTCTGATGCAACCTGGATTGACCATATCTAGACCCACAGCTGGATGAGACATAAGGGTGGACACTCTTGGAGCTGAGAGGATTGGTGAGGTTGGGTGAGCAAACGCAGACCCTTTAAAGTCATACTGCGTGGTACCCATCCCATGGGTCCCAAATCTCCAGGTTCAAGGGCATCTTCCTACATCGAAAACATGCCTGGGAAACCCAGAAGATGGTACACCGTGTGGTCGGGAAAGGTTTCTAAAACGCACCTCATTTCTCCTCTCCTTGTGCTCGGGTTCGCCATTCCAGCCGCTTTACTAACAATCTCCCTACGTGGAGAATCAGCACCGTTAACCTCCTCTTTCGTACAGGTTGCAATTTGTCCTGAGGATGAACGGGAAGAGGGGGAACCAATGAGAGACTAGCTCTAGGTGTTGGGACAGGCACAGGTCACTCTAGTTTTCCATCAGGAAGAAGAAAGAACCACAGGCTCAGCCTGCCCCCCCGGAACCAGAATAGGGCCTGAAGCAATCCTGCGCTTTTGCGGCCAGCTCCCAAAAAAGCGAGTTGACAAATGGAGCTCAGGGGCACTGCAATTCACAAACCTGCAGAGTTATAAATGATAACTCTCGTCCACAAATATATTGAGGGAAGGCAACGAAGAGGATTTGAAAGCAAGGCAGAATTGCAGGAAACAGATTTCAGGAGGTAGGTGCGACTCGCCTTTAAAGCACATGAAAAGCGGCAAAACGTCGACAATGATGCCCTTGGCCAAAAAGGGCGTATGCGTTTTTTCCTGAATATATTCAGGAAAAAACGCATACGCCCTTTTTGGCCAACCAAGCAAGCCGGAAAGGCAAATCAGCACTACAAACAAGTCTCGCTTGCCATCGGTCAAAAGGGCCATGCTGAAAAAAGTGTAAAACCCGGAAATGCAGGACAGGCCATGGAGACATGGGAGCCTTGCTACGCTGATGGGCGGGATGTAAATTGCCAACAGCCACTCTGGAGAAGTGTACGGTGTGTCCTGAAACATGTAATAAACACAGCTTAGAGAGCATAGGGCACTTCCACTCATGGGCGTATACATTGGGAAAACTGAAAATCCACAAGACACAGGCACCCCAAAGTGTAGGGCTGCTCTGTTTACAAGAACCTCCACTTCGGTACACCTTAAATAGCTCAGGATAGAGAAAAATGGATAAAGAAGTTGTGGTACTTATGCACAATGGAATATCACTCAGCCATGAAATCAATGTCATAAGGCTAGTAGCAGCAAGCATGATGAGTGGATTTAGGTACGATGACTCTAAGTGAAATAAGTCACACAGAAAAAGACACTTTTCCTAAGATATCACTTATAGAGGGAATGTCAAAATCGCTACCCTTGAACTGAATTACAAGACAGAACAGAGTCACACGTTTAGAAAACACACTATGGCTGCTTAACGGGAAAGGTCAGGTGGGGTGATGCATAAAACAAGGGTTTGAAATTAGCTCAGATTCCGTTCCATAAGCCAAATATGTAATGGACAAGACGTACACCCTGCTCAGTGAAATGGACTCAACACCCCCTATTCACCGCACAAGAATATATCTGACTGGTAAGAATCTTAAAACCTATGTATTGATATCTCTCTGGAAGTGAATCAAGAGGGTGTAAAGCGGCATAAACACAGCAGTGAAAAGCAGCTAAACCCCATTATAAAAATAAATTACTTAAAAAAAACCCATAAAACAACGACAGTGAAAGAGAGAGAAATTCTTACAAAATCCATTCAGGGGCTCTGATGCAACCTGGATTGACCATATCTAGACCCACAGCTGGATGAGACATAAGGGTGGACACTCTTGGAGCTGAGAGGATTGGTGAGGTTGGGTGAGCAAACGCAGACCCTTTAAAGTCATACTGCGTGGTACCCATCCCATGGGTCCCAAATCTCCAGGTTCAAGGGCATCTTCCTACATCGAAAACATGCCTGGGAAACCCAGAAGATGGTACACCGTGTGGTCGGGAAAGGTTTCTAAAACGCACCTCATTTCTCCTCTCCTTGTGCTCGGGTTCGCCATTCCAGCCGCTTTACTAACAATCTCCCTACGTGGAGAATCAGCACCATTAACCTCCTCTTTCGTACAGGTTGCAATTTGTCCTGAGGATGAACGGGAAGAGGGGGAACCAATGAGAGACTAGCTCTAGGTGTTGGGACAGGCACAGGTCACTGTATTTTTCCATCAGGAAGAAGAATGAACCACAGGCTCAGCCTGCCCCCCCGGAACCAGAATAGGGCCTGAAGCAATCCTGCGCTTTTGCGGCCAGCTCCCAAAAACGCGAGTTGACAAATGGAGCTCAGGGGCACTGCAATTCACAAACCTGCAGAGTTATAAATGATAACTCTCGTCCACAAATATATTGAGGGAAGGCAACGAAGAGGATTTGAAAGCAAGGCAGAATTGCAGGAAACAGATTTCAGGAGGTAGGTGCGACTCGCCTTTAAAGCACATGAAAAGCGGCAAAACGTCGACAATGATGCCCTTGGCCAAAAAGGGCGTATGCGTTTTTTCCTGAATATATTCAGGAAAAAACGCATACGCCCTTTTTGGACAACCAAGCAAGCCGGAAAGGCAAATCAGCACTACAAACAAGTCTCGCTTGCCATCGGTCAAAAGGGCCATGCTGAAAAAAGTGTAAAACCCGGAAATGCAGGACAGGCCATGGAGACATGGGAGCCTTGCTACGCTGATGGGCGGGATGTAAATTGCCAACAGCCACTCTGGAGAAGTGTACGGTGTGTCCTGAAACATGTAATAAACACAGCTTAGAGAGCATAGGGCACTTCCACTCATGGGCGTATACATTGGGAAAACTGAAAATCCACAAGACACAGGCACCCCAAAGTGTAGGGCTGCTCTGTTTACAAGAACCTCCACTTCGGTACACCTTAAATAGCTCAGGATAGAGAAAAATGGATAAAGAAGTTGTGGTACTTATGCACAATGGAATATCACTCAGCCATGAAATCAATGTCATAAGGCTAGTAGCAGCAAGCATGATGAGTGGATTTAGGTACGATGACTCTAAGTGAAATAAGTCACACAGAAAAAGACACTTTTCCTAAGATATCACTTATAGAGGGAATGTCAAAATCGCTACCCTTGAACTGAATTACAAGACAGAACAGAGTCACACGTTTAGAAAACACACTATGGCTGCTTAACGGGAAAGGTCAGGTGGGGTGATGCATAAAACAAGGGTTTGAAATTAGCTCAGATTCCGTTCCATAAGCCAAATATGTAATGGACAAGACGTACACCCTGCTCAGTGAAATGGACTCAACACCCCCTATTCACCGCACAAGAATATATCTGACTGGTAAGAATCTTAAAACCTATGTATTGATATCTCTCTGGAAGTGAATCAAGAGGGTGTAAAGCGGCATAAACACAGCAGTGAAAAGCAGCTAAATCCCATTATAAACATAAATTACTTAAAAAAAAAACCCGTAAAACAAAGACAGTGAAAGAGAGAGAAATTCTTACAAAATCCGTTCAGGGGCTCTGATGCAACCTGGATTGACCATATCTAGACCCACAGCTGGATGAGACATAAGGCTGGACACTCTTGGGACTGAGAGGATTGGTGAGGTTGGGTGAGCAAACGCAGACCCTTTAAAGTCATACTGCGTGGTACCCATCCCATGGGTCCCAAATCTCCAGGTTCAAGGGCATCTTCCCACATCGAAAACATGCCTGGGAAACCCAGAAGATGCTACACCGTGTGATAGGGAAAGGTTTCTAAAACGCACCTCATTTCTCCTCTCCTTGTGCTCGGGTTCGCCATTCCAGCCGCTTTACTAACAATCTCCCTACGTGGAGAATCAGCACCGTTAACCTCCTCTTTCGTACAGGTTGCAATTTGTCCTGAGGATGAACGGGAAGAGGGGGAACCAATGAGAGACTAGCTCTAGGTGTTGGGACAGGCACAGGTCACTCTATTTTTCCATCAGGAAGAAGAATGAACCACAGGCTCAGCCTGCCCCCCCGGAACCAGAATAGGGCCTGAAGCAATCCTGCGCTTTTGCGGCCAGCTCCCAAAAAAGCGAGTTGACAAATGGAGCTCAGGGGCACTGCAATTCACAAACCTGCAGAGTTATAAATGATAACTCTCGTCCACAAATATATTGAGGGAAGGCAACGAAGAGGATTTGAAAGCAAGGCAGAATTGCAGGAAACAGATTTCAGGAGGTAGGTGCGACTCGCCTTTAAAGCACATGAAAAGCGGCAAAACGTCGACAATGATGCCCTTGGCCAAAAAGGGCGTATGCGTTTTTTCCTGAATATATTCAGGAAAAAACGCATACGCCCTTTTTGGCCAACCAAGCAAGCCGGAAAGGCAAATCAGCACTACAAACAAGTCTCGCTTGCCATCGGTCAAAAGGGCCATGCTGAAAAAAGTGTAAAACCCGGAAATGCAGGACAGGCCATGGAGACATGGGAGCCTTGCTACGCTGATGGGCGGGATGTAAATTGCCAACAGCCACTCTGGAGAAGTGTACGGTGTGTCCTGAAACATGTAATAAACACAGCTTAGAGAGCATAGGGCAGTTCCACTCATGGGCGTATACATTGGGAAAACTGAAAATCCACAAGACACAGGCACCCCAAAGTGTAGGGCTGCTCTGTTTACAAGAACCTCCACTTCGGTACACCTTAAATAGCTCAGGATAGAGAAAAATGGCTAAAGAAGTTGTGGTACTTATGCACAATGGAATATCACTCAGCCATGAAATCAATGTCATAAGGCTAGTAGCAGCAAGCATGATGAGTGGATTTAGGTACGATGACTCTAAGTGAAATAAGTCACACAGAAAAAGACACTTTTCCTAAGATATCACTTATAGAGGGAATGTCAAAATCGCTACCCTTGAACTGAATTACAAGACAGAACAGAGTCACACGTTTAGAAAACACACTATGGCTGCTTAACGGGAAAGGTCAGGTGGGGTGATGCATAAAACAAGGGTTTGAAATTAGCTCAGATTCCGTTCCATAAGCCAAATATGTAATGGACAAGACGTACACCCTGCTCAGTGAAATGGACTCAACACCCCCTATTCACCGCACAAGAATATATCTGACTGGTAAGAATCTTAAAACCTATGTATTGATATCTCTCTGGAAGTGAATCAAGAGGGTGTAAAGCGGCATAAACACAGCAGTGAAAAGCAGCTAAACCCCATTATAAAAATAAATTACTTAAAAAAAACCCATAAAACAACGACAGTGAAAGAGAGAGAAATTCTTACAAAATCCATTCAGGGGCTCTGATGCAACCTGGATTGACCATATCTAGACCCACAGCTGGATGAGACATAAGGGTGGACACTCTTGGAGCTGAGAGGATTGGTGAGGTTGGGTGAGCAAACGCAGACCCTTTAAAGTCATACTGCGTGGTACCCATCCCATGGGTCCCAAATCTCCAGGTTCAAGGGCATCTTCCTACATCGAAAACATGCCTGGGAAACCCAGAAGATGGTACACCGTGTGGTCGGGAAAGGTTTCTAAAACGCACCTCATTTCTCCTCTCCTTGTGCTCGGGTTCGCCATTCCAGCCGCTTTACTAACAATCTCCCTACGTGGAGGATCAGCACCGTTAACCTCCTGTTTCGCACAGGTTGCAATTTGTCCTGAGGATGAACGGGAAGAGGGGGAACCAATGAGAGACTAGCTCTAGGTGTTGGGACAGGCACAGGTCACTCTATTTTTCCATCAGGAAGAAGAATGAACCACAGGCTCAGCCTGCCCCCCCGGAACCAGAATAGGGCCTGAAGCAATCCTGCGCTTTTGCGGCCAGCTCCCAAAAAAGCGAGTTGACAAATGGAGCTCAGGGGCACTGCAATTCACAAACCTGCAGAGTTATAAATGATAACTCTCGTCCACAAATATATTGAGGGAAGGCAACGAAGAGGATTTGAAAGCAAGGCAGAATTGCAGGAAACAGATTTCAGGAGGTAGGTGCGACTCGCCTTTAAAGCACATGAAAAGCGGCAAAACGTCGACAATGATGCCCTTGGCCAAAAAGGGCGTATGCGTTTTTTCCTGAATATATTCAGGAAAAAACGCATACGCCCTTTTTGGCCAACCAAGCAAGCCGGAAAGGCAAATGAGCACTACAAACAAGTCTCGCTTGCCATCGGTCAAAAGGGCCATGCTGAAAAAAGTGTAAAACCCGGAAATGCAGGACAGGCCATGGAGACATGGGAGCCTTGCTACGCTGATGGGCGGGATGCAAATTGCCAACAGCCACTCTGGAGAAGTGTACGGTGTGTCCTGAAACATGTAATAAACACAGCTTAGAGAGCATAGGGCACTTCCACTCATGGGCGTATACATTGGGAAAACTGAAAATCCACAAGACACAGGCACCCCAAAGTGTAGGGCTGCTCTGTTTACAAGAACCTCCACTTCGGTACACCTTAAATAGCTCAGGATAGAGAAAAATGGCTAAAGAAGTTGTGGTACTTATGCACAATGGAATATCACTCAGCCATGAAATCAATGTCATAAGGCTAGTAGCAGCAAGCATGATGAGTGGATTTAGGTACGATGACTCTAAGTGAAATAAGTCACACAGAAAAAGACACTTTTCCTAAGATATCACTTATAGAGGGAATGTCAAAATCGCTACCCTTGAACTGAATTACAAGACAGAACAGAGTCACACGTTTAGAAAACACACTATGGCTGCTTAACGGGAAAGGTCAGGTGGGGTGATGCATAAAACAAGGGTTTGAAATTAGCTCAGATTCCGTTCCATAAGCCAAATATGTAATGGACAAGACGTACACCCTGCTCAGTGAAATGGACTCAACACCCCCTATTCACCGCACAAGAATATATCTGACTGGTAAGAATCTTAAAACCTATGTATTGATATCTCTCTGGAAGTGAATCAAGAGGGTGTAAAGCGGCATAAACACAGCAGTGAAAAGCAGCTAAACCCCATTATAAAAATAAATTACTTAAAAAAAACCCATAAAACAACGACAGTGAAAGAGAGAGAAATTCTTACAAAATCCATTCAGGGGCTCTGATGCAACCTGGATTGACCATATCTAGACCCACAGCTGGATGAGACATAAGGGTGGACACTCTTGGAGCTGAGAGGATTGGTGAGGTTGGGTGAGCAAACGCAGACCCTTTAAAGTCATACTGCGTGGTACCCATCCCATGGGTCCCAAATCTCCAGGTTCAAGGGCATCTTCCTACATCGAAAACACGCCTGGGAAACCCAGAAGATGGTACACCGTGTGGTCGGGAAAGGTTTCTAAAACGCACCTCATTTCTCCTCTTCTTGTGCTCGGGTTCGCCATTCCAGCCGCTTTACTAACAATCTCCCTACGTGGAGAATCAGCACCGTTAACCTCCTCTTTCGTACAGGTTGCAATTTGTCCTGAGGATGAACGGGAAGAGGGGGAACCAATGAGAGACTAGCTCTAGGTGTTGGGACAGGCACAGGTCACTCTATTTTTCCATCAGGAAGAAGAATGAACCACAGGCTCAGCCTGCCCCCCCGGAACCAGAATAGGGCCTGAAGCAATCCTGCGCTTTTGCGGCCAGCTCCCAAAAAAGCGAGTTGACAAATGGAGCTCAGGGGCACTGCAATTCACAAACCTGCAGAGTTATAAATGATAACTCTCGTCCACAAATATATTGAGGGAAGGCAACGAAGAGGATTTGAAAGCAAGGCAGAATTGCAGGAAACAGATTTCAGGAGGTAGGTGCGACTCGCCTTTAAAGCACATGAAAAGCGGCAAAACGTCGACAATGATGCCCTTGGCCAAAAAGGGCGTATGCGTTTTTTCCTGAATATATTCAGGAAAAAACGCATACGCCCTTTTTGGCCAACCAAGCAAGCCGGAAAGGCAAATCAGCACCACAAACAAGTCTCGCTTGCCATCGGTCAAAAGGGCCATGCTGAAAAAAGTGTAAAACCCGGAAATGCAGGACAGGCCATGGAGACATGGGAGCCTTGCTACGCTGATGGGCGGGATGCAAATTGCCAACAGCCACTCTGGAGAAGTGTACGGTGTGTCCTGAAACATGTAATAAACACAGCTTAGAGAGCATAGGGCACTTCCACTCATGGGCGTATACATTGGGAAAACTGAAAATCCACAAGACACAGGCACCCCAAAGTGTAGGGCTGCTCTGTTTACAAGAACCTCCACTTCGGTACACCTTAAATAGCTCAGGATAGAGAAAAATGGCTAAAGAAGTTGTGGTACTTATGCACAATGGAATATCACTCAGCCATGAAATCAATGTCATAAGGCTAGTAGCAGCAAGCGTGATGAGTGGATTTAGGTACGATGACTCTAAGTGAAATAAGTCACACAGAAAAAGACACTTTTCCTAAGATATCACTTATAGAGGGAATGTCAAAATCGCTACCCTTGAACTGAATTACAAGACAGAACAGAGTCACACGTTTAGAAAACACACTATGGCTGCTTAACGGGAAAGGTCAGGTGGGGTGATGCATAAAACAAGGGTTTGAAATTAGCTCAGATTCCGTTCCATAAGCCAAATATGTAATGGACAAGACGTACACCCTGCTCAGTGAAATGGACTCAACACCCCCTATTCACCGCACAAGAATATATCTGACTGGTAAGAATCTTAAAACCTATGTATTGATATCTCTCTGGAAGTGAATCAAGAGGGTGTAAAGCGGCATAAACACAGCAGTGAAAAGCAGCTAAACCCCATTATAAAAATAAATTACTTAAAAAAAACCCATAAAACAACGACAGTGAAAGAGAGAGAAATTCTTACAAAATCCATTCAGGGGCTCTGATGCAACCTGGATTGACCATATCTAGACCCACAGCTGGATGAGACATAAGGCTGGACACTCTTGGAGCTGAGAGGATTGGTGAGGTTGGGTGAGCAAACGCAGACCCTTTAAAGTCATACTGCATGGTACCCATCCCATGGGTCCCAAATCTCCAGGTTCAAGGGCATCTTCCTACATCGAAAACATGCCTGGGAAACCCAGAAGATGGTACACCGTGTGGTCGGGAAAGGTTTCTAAAACGCACCTCATTTCTCCTCTCCTTGTGCTCGGGTTCGCCATTCCAGCCGCTTTACTAACAATCTCCCTACGTGGAGAATCAGCACCGTTAACCTCCTGTTTCGTACAGGTTGCAATTTGTCCTGAGGATGAACGGGAAAAGGGGGAACCAATGAGAGACTAGCTCTAGGTGTTGGGACAGGCACAGGTCACTCTAGTTTTCCTTCAGGAAGAAGAAAGAACCACAGGCTCAGCCTGCCCCCCCGGAACCAGAATAGGGCCTGAAGCAATCCTGCGCTTTTGCGGCCAGCTCCCAAAAAAGCGAGTTGACAAATGGAGCTCAGGGGCACTGCAATTCACAAACCTGCAGAGTTATAAATGATAACTCTCGTCCACAAATATATTGAGGGAAGGCAACGAAGAGGATTTGAAAGCAAGGCAGAATTGCAGGAAACAGATTTCAGGAGGTAGGTGCGACTCGCCTTTAAAGCACATGAAAAGCGGCAAAACGTCGACAATGATGCCCTTGGCCAAAAAGGGCGTATGCGTTTTTTCCTGAATATATTCAGGAAAAAACGCATACGCCCTTTTTGGCCAACCAAGCAAGCCGGAAAGGCAAATCAGCACTACAAACAAGTCTCGCTTGCCATCGGTCAAAAGGGCCATGCTGAAAAAAGTGTAAAACCCGGAAATGCAGGACAGGCCATGGAGACATGGGAGCCTTGCTACGCTGATGGGCGGGAGGTAAATTGCCAACAGCCACTCTGGAGAAGTGTACGGTGTGTCCTGAAACATGTAATAAACACAGCTTAGAGAGCATAGGGCACTTCCACTCATGGGCGTATACATTGGGAAAACTGAAAATCCACAAGACACAGGCACCCCAAAGTGTAGGGCTGCTCTGTTTACAAGAACCTCCACTTCGGTACACCTTAAATAGCTCAGGATAGAGAAAAATGGCTAAAGAAGTTGTGGTACTTATGCACAATGGAATATCACTCAGCCATGAAATCAATGTCATAAGGCTAGTAGCAGCAAGCATGATGAGTGGATTTAGGTACGATGACTCTAAGTGAAATAAGTCACACAGAAAAAGACACTTTTCCTAAGATATCACTTATAGAGGGAATGTCAAAATCGCTACCCTTGAACTGAATTACAAGACAGAACAGAGTCACACGTTTAGAAAACACACTATGGCTGCTTAACGGGAAAGGTCAGGTGGGGTGATGCATAAAACAAGGGTTTGAAATTAGCTCAGATTCCGTTCCATAAGCCAAATATGTAATGGACAAGACGTACACCCTGCTCAGTGAAATGGACTCAACACCCCCTATTCACCGCACAAGAATATAACTGACTGGTAAGAATCTTAAAACCTATGTATTGATATCTCTCTGGAAGTGAATCAAGAGGGTGTAAAGCGGCATAAACACAGCAGTGAAAAGCAGCTAAACCCCATTATAAAAATAAATTACTTAAAAAAAACCCATAAAACAACGACAGTGAAAGAGAGAGAAATTCTTACAAAATCCATTCAGGGGCTCTGATGCAACCTGGATTGACCATATCTAGACCCACAGCTGGATGAGACATAAGGCTGGACACTCTTGGGACTGAGAGGATTGGTGAGGTTGGGTGAGCAAACGCAGACCCTTTAAAGTCATACTGCGTGGTACCCATCCCATGGGTCCCAAATCTCCAGGTTCAAGGGCATCTTCCTACATCGAAAACATGCCTGGGAAACCCAGAAGATGGTACACCGTGTGGTCGGGAAAGGTTTCTAAAACGCACCTCATTTCTCCTCTCCTTGTGCTCGGGTTCGCCATTCCAGCCGCTTTACTAACAATCTCCCTACGTGGAGAATCAGCACCGTTAACCTCCTCTTTCGTACAGGTTGCAATTTGTCCTGAGGATGAACGGGAAGAGGGGGAACCAATGAGAGACTAGCTCTAGGTGTTGGGACAGGCACAGGTCACTCTATTTTTCCATCAGGAAGAAGAATGAACCACAGGCTCAACCTGCCCCCCCCCCGGAACCAGAATAGGGCCTGAAGCAATCCTGCGCTTTTGCGGCCAGCTCCCAAAAAAGCGAGTTGACAAATGGAGCTCAGGGGCACTGCAATTCACAAACCTGCAGAGTTATAAATGATAACTCTCGTCCACAAATATATTGAGGGAAGGCAACGAAGAGGATTTGAAAGCAAGGCAGAATTGCAGGAAACAGATTTCAGGAGGTAGGTGCGACTCGCCTTTAAAGCACATGAAAAGCGGCAAAACGTCGACAATGATGCCCTTGGCCAAAAAGGGCGTATGCGTTTTTTCCTGAATATATTCAGGAAAAAACGCATACGCCCTTTTTGGCCAACCAAGCAAGCCGGAAAGGCAAATCAGCACTACAAACAAGTCTCGCTTGCCATCGGTCAAAAGGGCCATGCTGAAAAAAGTGTAAAACCCGGAAATGCAGGACAGGCCATGGAGACATGGGAGCCTTGCTACGCTGATGGGCGGGATGTAAATTGCCAACAGCCACTCTGGAGAAGTGTACGGTGTGTCCTGAAACATGTAATAAACACAGCTTAGAGAGCATAGGGCACTTCCACTCATGGGCGTATACATTGGGAAAACTGAAAATCCACAAGACACAGGCACCCCAAAGTGTAGGGCTGCTCTGTTTACAAGAACCTCCACTTCGGTACACCTTAAATAGCTCAGGATAGAGAAAAATGGCTAAAGAAGTTGTGGTACTTATGCACAATGGAATATCACTCAGCCATGAAATCAATGTCATAAGGCTAGTAGCAGCAAGCATGATGAGTGGATTTAGGTACGATGACTCTAAGTGAAATAAGTCACACAGAAAAAGACACTTTTCCTAAGATATCACTTATAGAGGGAATGTCAAAATCGCTACCCTTGAACTGAATTACAAGACAGAACAGAGTCACACGTTTAGAAAACACACTATGGCTGCTTAACGGGAAAGGTCAGGTGGGGTGATGCATAAAACAAGGGTTTGAAATTAGCTCAGATTCCGTTCCATAAGCCAAATATGTAATGGACAAGACGTACACCCTGCTCAGTGAAATGGACTCAACACCCCCTATTCACCGCACAAGAATATATCTGACTGGTAAGAATCTTAAAACCTATGTATTGATATCTCTCTGGAAGTGAATCAAGAGGGTGTAAAGCGGCATAAACACAGCAGTGAAAAGCAGCTAAACCCCATTATAAAAATAAATTACTTAAAAAAAACCCATAAAACAACGACAGTGAAAGAGAGAGAAATTCTTACAAAATCCATTCAGGGGCTCTGATGCAACCTGGATTGACCATATCTAGACCCACAGCTGGATGAGACATAAGGGTGGACACTCTTGGAGCTGAGAGGATTGGTGAGGTTGGGTGAGCAAACGCAGACCCTTTAAAGTCATACTGCGTGGTACCCATCCCATGGGTCCCAAATCTCCAGGTTCAAGGGCATCTTCCTACATCGAAAACATGCTGGGAAACCCAGAAGATGGTACACCGTGTGGTCGGGAAAGGTTTCTAAAACGCACCTCATTTCTCCTCTCCTTGTGCTCGGGTTCGCCATTCCAGCCGCTTTACTAACAATCTCCCTACGTGGAGAATCAGCACCGTTAACCTCCTGTTTCGTACAGGTTGCAATTTGTCCTGAGGATGAACGGGAAGAGGGGGAACCAATGAGAGACTAGCTCTAGGTGTTGGGACAGGCACAGGTCACTCTATTTTTCCATCAGGAAGAAGAATGAACCACAGGCTCAACCTGCCCCCCCCCCGGAACCAGAATAGGGCCTGAAGCAATCCTGCGCTTTTGCGGCCAGCTCCCAAAAAAGCGAGTTGACAAATGGAGCTCAGGGGCACTGCAATTCACAAACCTGCAGAGTTATAAATGATAACTCTCGTCCACAAATATATTGAGGGAAGGCAACGAAGAGGATTTGAAAGCAAGGCAGAATTGCAGGAAACAGATTTCAGGAGGTAGGTGCGACTCGCCTTTAAAGCACATGAAAAGCGGCAAAACGTCGACAATGATGCCCTTGGCCAAAAAGGGCGTATGCGTTTTTTCCTGAATATATTCAGGAAAAAACGCATACGCCCTTTTTGGCCAACCAAGCAAGCCGGAAAGGCAAATCAGCACTACAAACAAGTCTCGCTTGCCATCGGTCAAAAGGGCCATGCTGAAAAAAGTGTAAAACCCGGAAATGCAGGACAGGCCATGGAGACATGGGAGCCTTGCTACGCTGATGGGCGGGATGTAAATTGCCAACAGCCACTCTGGAGAAGTGTACGGTGTGTCCTGAAACATGTAATAAACACAGCTTAGAGAGCATAGGGCACTTCCACTCATGGGCGTATACATTGGGAAAACTGAAAATCCACAAGACACAGGCACCCCAAAGTGTAGGGCTGCTCTGTTTACAAGAACCTCCACTTCGGTACACCTTAAATAGCTCAGGATAGAGAAAAATGGCTAAAGAAGTTGTGGTACTTATGCACAATGGAATATCACTCAGCCATGAAATCAATGTCATAAGGCTAGTAGCAGCAAGCATGATGAGTGGATTTAGGTACGATGACTCTAAGTGAAATAAGTCACACAGAAAAAGACACTTTTCCTAAGATATCACTTATAGAGGGAATGTCAAAATCGCTACCCTTGAACTGAATTACAAGACAGAACAGAGTCACACGTTTAGAAAACACACTATGGCTGCTTAACGGGAAAGGTCAGGTGGGGTGATGCATAAAACAAGGGTTTGAAATTAGCTCAGATTCCGTTCCATAAGCCAAATATGTAATGGACAAGACGTACACCCTGCTCAGTGAAATGGACTCAACACCCCCTATTCACCGCACAAGAATATAACTGACTGGTAAGAATCTTAAACCTATGTATTGATATCTCTCTGGAAGTGAATCAAGAGGGTGTAAAGCGGCATAAACACAGCAGTGAAAAGCAGCTAAACCCCATTATAAAAATAAATTACTTAAAAAAAAAACCCATAAAACAACGACAGTGAAAGAGAGAGAAATTCTTACAAAATCCGTTCAGGGGCTCTGATGCAACCTGGATTGACCATATCTAGACCCACAGCTGGATGAGACATAAGGCTGGACACTCTTGGGACTGAGAGGATTGGTGAGGTTGGGTGAGCAAACGCAGACCCTTTAAAGTCATACTGCGTGGTACCCATCCCATGGGTCCCCAAATCTCCAGGTTCAAGGGCATCTTCCTACATCGAAAACATGCCTGGGAAACCCAGAAGATGGTACACCGTGTGGTCGGGAAAGGTTTCTAAAACGCACCTCATTTCTCCTCTCCTTGTGCTCGGGTTCGCCATTCCAGCCGCTTTACTAACAATCTCCCTACGTGGAGAATCAGCACCGTTAACCTCCTCTTTCGTACAGGTTGCAATTTGTCCTGAGGATGAACGGGAAGAGGGGGAACCAATGAGAGACTAGCTCTAGGTGTTGGGACAGGCACAGGTCACTCTATTTTTCCATCAGGAAGAAGAATGAACCACAGGCTCAACCTGCCCCCCCCCCCGGAACCAGAATAGGGCCTGAAGCAATCCTGCGCTTTTGCGGCCAGCTCCCAAAAAAGCGAGTTGACAAATGGAGCTCAGGGGCACTGCAATTCACAAACCTGCAGAGTTATAAATGATAACTCTCGTCCACAAATATATTGAGGGAAGGCAACGAAGAGGATTTGAAAGCAAGGCAGAATTGCAGGAAACAGATTTCAGGAGGTAGGTGCGACTCGCCTTTAAAGCACATGAAAAGCGGCAAAACGTCGACAATGATGCCCTTGGCCAAAAAGGGCGTATGCGTTTTTTCCTGAATATATTCAGGAAAAAACGCATACGCCCTTTTTGGCCAACCAAGCAAGCCGGAAAGGCAAATCAGCACTACAAACAAGTCTCGCTTGCCATCGGTCAAAAGGGCCATGCTGAAAAAAGTGTAAAACCCGGAAATGCAGGACAGGCCATGGAGACATGGGAGCCTTGCTACGCTGATGGGCGGGATGTAAATTGCCAACAGCCACTCTGGAGAAGTGTACGGTGTGTCCTGAAACATGTAATAAACACAGCTTAGAGAGCATAGGGCACTTCCACTCATGGGCGTATACATTGGGAAAACTGAAAATCCACAAGACACAGGCACCCCAAAGTGTAGGGCTGCTCTGTTTACAAGAACCTCCACTTCGGTACACCTTAAATAGCTCAGGATAGAGAAAAATGGATAAAGAAGTTGTGGTACTTATGCACAATGGAATATCACTCAGCCATGAAATCAATGTCATAAGGCTAGTAGCAGCAAGCATGATGAGTGGATTTAGGTACGATGACTCTAAGTGAAATAAGTCACACAGAAAAAGACACTTTTCCTAAGATATCACTTATAGAGGGAATGTCAAAATCGCTACCCTTGAACTGAATTACAAGACAGAACAGAGTCACACGTTTAGAAAACACACTATGGCTGCTTAACGGGAAAGGTCAGGTGGGGTGATGCATAAAACAAGGGTTTGAAATTAGCTCAGATTCCGTTCCATAAGCCAAATATGTAATGGACAAGACGTACACCCTGCTCAGTGAAATGGACTCAACACCCCCTATTCACCGCACAAGAATATATCTGACTGGTAAGAATCTTAAAACCTATGTATTGATATCTCTCTGGAAGTGAATCAAGAGGGTGTAAAGCGGCATAAACACAGCAGTGAAAAGCAGCTAAACCCCATTATAAAAATAAATTACTTAAAAAAAACCCATAAAACAACGACAGTGAAAGAGAGAGAAATTCTTACAAAATCCATTCAGGGGCTCTGATGCAACCTGGATTGACCATATCTAGACCCACAGCTGGATGAGACATAAGGCTGGACACTCTTGGGACTGAGAGGATTGGTGAGGTTGGGTGAGCAAACGCAGACCCTTTAAAGTCATACTGCGTGGTACCCATCCCATGGGTCCCAAATCTCCAGGTTCAAGGGCATCTTCCTACATCGAAAACATGCCTGGGAAACCCAGAAGATGGTACACCGTGTGGTCGGGAAAGGTTTCTAAAACGCACCTCATTTCTCCTCTCCTTGTGCTCGGGTTCGCCATTCCAGCCGCTTTACTAACAATCTCCCTACGTGGAGAATCAGCACCGTTAACCTCCTCTTTCGTACAGGTTGCAATTTGTCCTGAGGATGAACGGGAAGAGGGGGAACCAATGAGAGACTAGCTCTAGGTGTTGGGACAGGCACAGGTCACTCTATTTTTCCATCAGGAAGAAGAATGAACCACAGGCTCAACCTGCCCCCCCCCCGGAACCAGAATAGGGCCTGAAGCAATCCTGCGCTTTTGCGGCCAGCTCCCAAAAAAGCGAGTTGACAAATGGAGCTCAGGGGCACTGCAATTCACAAACCTGCAGAGTTATAAATGATAACTCTCGTCCACAAATATATTGAGGGAAGGCAACGAAGAGGATTTGAAAGCAAGGCAGAATTGCAGGAAACAGATTTCAGGAGGTAGGTGCGACTCGCCTTTAAAGCACATGAAAAGCGGCAAAACGTCGACAATGATGCCCTTGGCCAAAAAGGGCGTATGCGTTTTTTCCTGAATATATTCAGGAAAAAACGCATACGCCCTTTTTGGCCAACCAAGCAAGCCGGAAAGGCAAATGAGCACTACAAACAAGTCTCGCTTGCCATCGGTCAAAAGGGCCATGCTGAAAAAAGTGTAAAACCCGGAAATGCAGGACAGGCCATGGAGACATGGGAGCCTTGCTACGCTGATGGGCGGGATGCAAATTGCCAACAGCCACTCTGGAGAAGTGTACGGTGTGTCCTGAAACATGTAATAAACACAGCTTAGAGAGCATAGGGCACTTCCACTCATGGGCGTATACATTGGGAAAACTGAAAATCCACAAGACACAGGCACCCCAAAGTGTAGGGCTGCTCTGTTTACAAGAACCTCCACTTCGGTACACCTTAAATAGCTCAGGATAGAGAAAAATGGCTAAAGAAGTTGTGGTACTTATGCACAATGGAATATCACTCAGCCATGAAATCAATGTCATAAGGCTAGTAGCAGCAAGCATGATGAGTGGATTTAGGTACGATGACTCTAAGTGAAATAAGTCACACAGAAAAAGACACTTTTCCTAAGATATCACTTATAGAGGGAATGTCAAAATCGCTACCCTTGAACTGAATTACAAGACAGAACAGAGTCACACGTTTAGAAAACACACTATGGCTGCTTAACGGGAAAGGTCAGGTGGGGTGATGCATAAAACAAGGGTTTGAAATTAGCTCAGATTCCGTTCCATAAGCCAAATATGTAATGGACAAGACGTACACCCTGCTCAGTGAAATGGACTCAACACCCCCTATTCACCGCACAAGAATATATCTGACTGGTAAGAATCTTAAAACCTATGTATTGATATCTCTCTGGAAGTGAATCAAGAGGGTGTAAAGCGGCATAAACACAGCAGTGAAAAGCAGCTAAACCCCATTATAAAAATAAATTACTTAAAAAAAACCCATAAAACAACGACAGTGAAAGAGAGAGAAATTCTTACAAAATCCATTCAGGGGCTCTGATGCAACCTGGATTGACCATATCTAGACCCACAGCTGGATGAGACATAAGGGTGGACACTCTTGGAGCTGAGAGGATTGGTGAGGTTGGGTGAGCAAACGCAGACCCTTTAAAGTCATACTGCGTGGTACCCATCCCATGGGTCCCAAATCTCCAGGTTCAAGGGCATCTTCCTACATCGAAAACACGCCTGGGAAACCCAGAAGATGGTACACCGTGTGGTCGGGAAAGGTTTCTAAAACGCACCTCATTTCTCCTCTTCTTGTGCTCGGGTTCGCCATTCCAGCCGCTTTACTAACAATCTCCCTACGTGGAGAATCAGCACCGTTAACCTCCTCTTTCGTACAGGTTGCAATTTGTCCTGAGGATGAACGGGAAGAGGGGGAACCAATGAGAGACTAGCTCTAGGTGTTGGGACAGGCACAGGTCACTCTATTTTTCCATCAGGAAGAAGAAAGAACCACAGGCTCAGCCTGCCCCCCCGGAACCAGAATAGGGCCTGAAGCAATCCTGCGCCTTTGCGGCCAGCTCCCAAAAAAGCAAGTTGACAAATGGAGCTCAGGGGCACTGCAATTTACAAACCTGCAGAGTTATAAATGATAACTCTCGTCCACAAATATATTGAGGGAAGGCAACGAAGAGGATTTGAAAGCAAGGCAGAATTGCAGAAACAGATTTCAGGAGGTAGGTGCGACTCGCCTTTAAAGCACATGAAAAGCGGCAAAACGTCGACAATGATGCCCTTGGCCAAAAAGGGCGTATGCGTTTTTTCCTGAATATATTCAGGAAAAAACGCATACGCCCTTTTTGGCCAACCAAGCAAGCCGGAAAGGCAAATCAGCACTACAAACAAGTCTCGCTTGCCATCGGTCAAAAGGGCCATGCTGAAAAAAGTGTAAAACCCGGAAATGCAGGACAGGCCATGGAGACATGGGAGCCTTGCTACGCTGATGGGCGGGAGGTAAATTGCCAACAGCCACTCTGGAGAAGTGTACGGTGTGTCCTGAAACATGTAATAAACACAGCTTAGAGAGCATAGGGCACTTCCACTCATGGGCGTATACATTGGGAAAACTGAAAATCCACAAGACACAGGCACCCCAAAGTGTAGGGCTGCTCTGTTTACAAGAACCTCCACTTCGGTACACCTTAAATAGCTCAGGATAGAGAAAAATGGATAAAGAAGTTGTGGTACTTATGCACAATGGAATATCACTCAGCCATGAAATCAATGTCATAAGGCTAGTAGCAGCAAGCATGATGAGTGGATTTAGGTACGATGACTCTAAGTGAAATAAGTCACACAGAAAAAGACACTTTTCCTAAGATATCACTTATAGAGGGAATGTCAAAATCGCTACCCTTGAACTGAATTACAAGACAGAACAGAGTCACACGTTTAGAAAACACACTATGGCTGCTTAACGGGAAAGGTCAGGTGGGGTGATGCATAAAACAAGGGTTTGAAATTAGCTCAGATTCCGTTCCATAAGCCAAATATGTAATGGACAAGACGTACACCCTGCTCAGTGAAATGGACTCAACACCCCCTATTCACCGCACAAGAATATATCTGACTGGTAAGAATCTTAAAACCTATGTATTGATATCTCTCTGGAAGTGAATCAAGAGGGTGTAAAGCGGCATAAACACAGCAGTGAAAAGCAGCTAAACCCCATTATAAAAATAAATTACTTAAAAAAAACCCATAAAACAACGACAGTGAAAGAGAGAGAAATTCTTACAAAATCCATTCAGGGGCTCTGATGCAACCTGGATTGACCATATCTAGACCCACAGCTGGATGAGACATAAGGGTGGACACTCTTGGAGCTGAGAGGATTGGTGAGGTTGGGTGAGCAAACGCAGACCCTTTAAAGTCATACTGCGTGGTACCCATCCCATGGGTCCCAAATCTCCAGGTTCAAGGGCATCTTCCTACATCGAAAACATGCCTGGGAAACCCAGAAGATGGTACACCGTGTGGTCGGGAAAGGTTTCTAAAACGCACCTCATTTCTCCTCTCCTTGTGCTCGGGTTCGCCATTCCAGCCGCTTTACTAACAATCTCCCTACGTGGAGAATCAGCACCGTTAACCTCCTCTTTCGTACAGGTTGCAATTTGTCCTGAGGATGAACGGGAAGAGGGGGAACCAATGAGAGACTAGCTCTAGGTGTTGGGACAGGCACAGGTCACTCTAGTTTTCCATCAGGAAGAAGAAAGAACCACAGGCTCAGCCTGCCCCCCCGGAACCAGAATAGGGCCTGAAGCAATCCTGCGCTTTTGCGGCCAGCTCCCAAAAAAGCGAGTTGACAAATGGAGCTCAGGGGCACTGCAATTCACAAACCTGCAGAGTTATAAATGATAACTCTCGTCCACAAATATATTGAGGGAAGGCAACGAAGAGGATTTGAAAGCAAGGCAGAATTGCAGGAAACAGATTTCAGGAGGTAGGTGCGACTCGCCTTTAAAGCACATGAAAAGCGGCAAAACGTCGACAATGATGCCCTTGGCCAAAAAGGGCGTATGCGTTTTTTCCTGAATATATTCAGGAAAAAACGCATACGCCCTTTTTGGCCAACCAAGCAAGCCGGAAAGGCAAATCAGCACTACAAACAAGTCTCGCTTGCCATCGGTCAAAAGGGCCATGCTGAAAAAAGTGTAAAACCCGGAAATGCAGGACAGGCCATGGAGACATGGGAGCCTTGCTACGCTGATGGGCGGGATGTAAATTGCCAACAGCCACTCTGGAGAAGTGTACGGTGTGTCCTGAAACATGTAATAAACACAGCTTAGAGAGCATAGGGCACTTCCACTCATGGGCGTATACATTGGGAAAACTGAAAATCCACAAGACACAGGCACCCCAAAGTGTAGGGCTGCTCTGTTTACAAGAACCTCCACTTCGGTACACCTTAAATAGCTCAGGATAGAGAAAAATGGATAAAGAAGTTGTGGTACTTATGCACAATGGAATATCACTCAGCCATGAAATCAATGTCATAAGGCTAGTAGCAGCAAGCATGATGAGTGGATTTAGGTACGATGACTCTAAGTGAAATAAGTCACACAGAAAAAGACACTTTTCCTAAGATATCACTTATAGAGGGAATGTCAAAATCGCTACCCTTGAACTGAATTACAAGACAGAACAGAGTCACACGTTTAGAAAACACACTATGGCTGCTTAACGGGAAAGGTCAGGTGGGGTGATGCATAAAACAAGGGTTTGAAATTACCTCAGATTCCGTTCCATAAGCCAAATATGTAATGGACAAGACGTACACCCTGCTCAGTGAAATGGACTCAACACCCCCTATTCACCGCACAAGAATATAACTGACTGGTAAGAATCTTAAAACCTATGTATTGATATCTCTCTGGAAGTGAATCAAGAGGGTGTAAAGCGGCATAAACACAGCAGTGAAAAGCAGCTAAACCCCATTATAAAAATAAATTACTTAAAAAAAACCCATAAAACAACGACAGTGAAAGAGAGAGAAATTCTTACAAAATCCATTCAGGGGCTCTGATGCAACCTGGATTGACCATATCTAGACCCACAGCTGGATGAGACATAAGGCTGGACACTCTTGGGACTGAGAGGATTGGTGAGGTTGGGTGAGCAAACGCAGACCCTTTAAAGTCATACTGCGTGGTACCCATCCCATGGGTCCCAAATCTCCAGGTTCAAGGGCATCTTCCTACATCGAAAACATGCCTGGGAAACCCAGAAGATGGTACACCGTGTGGTCGGGAAAGGTTTCTAAAACGCACCTCATTTCTCCTCTCCTTGTGCTCGGGTTCGCCATTCCAGCCGCTTTACTAACAATCTCCCTACGTGGAGAATCAGCACCGTTAACCTCCTCTTTCGTACAGGTTGCAATTTGTCCTGAGGATGAACGGGAAGAGGGGGAACCAATGAGAGACTAGCTCTAGGTGTTGGGACAGGCACAGGTCACTCTATTTTTCCATCAGGAAGAAGAATGAACCACAGGCTCAACCTGCCCCCCCCCGGAACCAGAATAGGGCCTGAAGCAATCCTGCGCTTTTGCGGCCAGCTCCCAAAAAAGCGAGTTGACAAATGGAGCTCAGGGGCACTGCAATTCACAAACCTGCAGAGTTATAAATGATAACTCTCGTCCACAAATATATTGAGGGAAGGCAACGAAGAGGATTTGAAAGCAAGGCAGAATTGCAGGAAACAGATTTCAGGAGGTAGGTGCGACTCGCCTTTAAAGCACATGAAAAGCGGCAAAACGTCGACAATGATGCCCTTGGCCAAAAAGGGCGTATGCGTTTTTTCCTGAATATATTCAGGAAAAAACGCATACGCCCTTTTTGGCCAACCAAGCAAGCCGGAAAGGCAAATCAGCACTACAAACAAGTCTCGCTTGCCATCGGTCAAAAGGGCCATGCTGAAAAAAGTGTAAAACCCGGAAATGCAGGACAGACCATGGAGACATGGGAGCCTTGCTACGCTGATGGGCGGGATGCAAATTGCCAACAGCCACTCTGGAGAAGTGTACGGTGTGTCCTGAAACATGTAATAAACACAGCTTAGAGAGCATAGGGCACTTCCACTCATGGGCGTATACATTGGGAAAACTGAAAATCCACAAGACACAGGCACCCCAAAGTGTAGGGCTGCTCTGTTTACAAGAACCTCCACTTCGGTACACCTTAAATAGCTCAGGATAGAGAAAAATGGATAAAGAAGTTGTGGTACTTATGCACAATGGAATATCACTCAGCCATGAAATCAATGTCATAAGGCTAGTAGCAGCAAGCATGATGAGTGGATTTAGGTACGATGACTCTAAGTGAAATAAGTCACACAGAAAAAGACACTTTTCCTAAGATATCACTTATAGAGGGAATGTCAAAATCGCTACCCTTGAACTGAATTACAAGACAGAACAGAGTCACACGTTTAGAAAACACACTATGGCTGCTTAACGGGAAAGGTCAGGTGGGGTGATGCATAAAACAAGGGTTTGAAATTAGCTCAGATTCCGTTCCATAAGCCAAATATGTAATGGACAAGACGTACACCCTGCTCAGTGAAATGGACTCAACACCCCCTATTCACCGCACAAGAATATAACTGACTGGTAAGAATCTTAAAACCTATGTATTGATATCTCTCTGGAAGTGAATCAAGAGGGTGTAAAGCGGCATAAACACAGCAGTGAAAAGCAGCTAAACCCCATTATAAAAATAAATTACTTAAAAAAAACCCATAAAACAACGACAGTGAAAGAGAGAGAAATTCTTACAAAATCCATTCAGGGGCTCTGATGCAACCTGGATTGACCATATCTAGACCCACAGCTGGATGAGACATAAGGCTGGACACTCTTGGGACTGAGAGGATTGGTGAGGTTGGGTGAGCAAACGCAGACCCTTTAAAGTCATACTGCGTGGTACCCATCCCATGGGTCCCAAATCTCCAGGTTCAAGGGCATCTTCCTACATCGAAAACATGCCTGGGAAACCCAGAAGATGGTACACCGTGTGGTCGGGAAAGGTTTCTAAAACGCACCTCATTTCTCCTCTCCTTGTGCTCGGGTTCGCCATTCCAGCCGCTTTACTAACAATCTCCCTACGTGGAGAATCAGCACCGTTAACCTCCTCTTTCGTACAGGTTGCAATTTGTCCTGAGGATGAACGGGAAGAGGGGGAACCAATGAGAGACTAGCTCTAGGTGTTGGGACAGGCACAGGTCACTCTATTTTTCCATCAGGAAGAAGAATGAACCACAGGCTCAACCTGCCCCCCCCCCCCGGAACCAGAATAGGGCCTGAAGCAATCCTGCGCTTTTGCGGCCAGCTCCCAAAAAAGCGAGTTGACAAATGGAGCTCAGGGGCACTGCAATTCACAAACCTGCAGAGTTATAAATGATAACTCTCGTCCACAAATATATTGAGGGAAGGCAACGAAGAGGATTTGAAAGCAAGGCAGAATTGCAGGAAACAGATTTCAGGAGGTAGGTGCGACTCGCCTTTAAAGCACATGAAAAGCGGCAAAACGTCGACAATGATGCCCTTGGCCAAAAAGGGCGTATGCGTTTTTTCCTGAATATATTCAGGAAAAAACGCATACGCCCTTTTTGGCCAACCAAGCAAGCCGGAAAGGCAAATCAGCACTACAAACAAGTCTCGCTTGCCATCGGTCAAAAGGGCCATGCTGAAAAAAGTGTAAAACCCGGAAATGCAGGACAGGCCATGGAGACATGGGAGCCTTGCTACGCTGATGGGCGGGATGTAAATTGCCAACAGCCACTCTGGAGAAGTGTACGGTGTGTCCTGAAACATGTAATAAACACAGCTTAGAGAGCATAGGGCACTTCCACTCATGGGCGTATACATTGGGAAAACTGAAAATCCACAAGACACAGGCACCCCAAAGTGTAGGGCTGCTCTGTTTACAAGAACCTCCACTTCGGTACACCTTAAATAGCTCAGGATAGAGAAAAATGGATAAAGAAGTTGTGGTACTTATGCACAATGGAATATCACTCAGCCATGAAATCAATGTCATAAGGCTAGTAGCAGCAAGCATGATGAGTGGATTTAGGTACGATGACTCTAAGTGAAATAAGTCACACAGAAAAAGACACTTTTCCTAAGATATCACTTATAGAGGGAATGTCAAAATCGCTACCCTTGAACTGAATTACAAGACAGAACAGAGTCACACGTTTAGAAAACACACTATGGCTGCTTAACGGGAAAGGTCAGGTGGGGTGATGCATAAAACAAGGGTTTGAAATTAGCTCAGATTCCGTTCCATAAGCCAAATATGTAATGGACAAGACGTACACCCTGCTCAGTGAAATGGACTCAACACCCCCTATTCACCGCACAAGAATATATCTGACTGGTAAGAATCTTAAAACCTATGTATTGATATCTCTCTGGAAGTGAATCAAGAGGGTGTAAAGCGGCATAAACACAGCAGTGAAAAGCAGCTAAACCCCATTATAAAAATAAATTACTTAAAAAAAACCCATAAAACAACGACAGTGAAAGAGAGAGAAATTCTTACAAAATCCATTCAGGGGCTCTGATGCAACCTGGATTGACCATATCTAGACCCACAGCTGGATGAGACATAAGGGTGGACACTCTTGGAGCTGAGAGGATTGGTGAGGTTGGGTGAGCAAACGCAGACCCTTTAAAGTCATACTGCGTGGTACCCATCCCATGGGTCCCAAATCTCCAGGTTCAAGGGCATCTTCCTACATCGAAAACATGCCTGGGAAACCCAGAAGATGGTACACCGTGTGGTCGGGAAAGGTTTCTAAAACGCACCTCATTTCTCCTCTCCTTGTGCTCGGGTTCGCCATTCCAGCCGCTTTACTAACAATCTCCCTACGTGGAGAATCAGCACCGTTAACCTCCTCTTTCGTACAGGTTGCAATTTGTCCTGAGGATGAACGGGAAGAGGGGGAACCAATGAGAGACTAGCTCTAGGTGTTGGGACAGGCACAGGTCACTCTATTTTTCCATCAGGAAGAAGAAAGAACCACAGGCTCAACCTGCCCCCCCCCCGGAACCAGAATAGGGCCTGAAGCAATCCTGCGCTTTTGCGGCCAGCTCCCAAAAAAGCGAGTTGACAAATGGAGCTCAGGGGCACTGCAATTCACAAACCTGCAGAGTTATAAATGATAACTCTCGTCCACAAATATATTGAGGGAAGGCAACGAAGAGGATTTGAAAGCAAGGCAGAATTGCAGGAAACAGATTTCAGGAGGTAGGTGCGACTCGCCTTTAAAGCACATGAAAAGCGGCAAAACGTCGACAATGATGCCCTTGGCCAAAAAGGGCGTATGCGTTTTTTCCTGAATATATTCAGGAAAAAACGCATACGCCCTTTTTGGCCAACCAAGCAAGCCGGAAAGGCAAATCAGCACTACAAACAAGTCTCGCTTGCCATCGGTCAAAAGGGCCATGCTGAAAAAAGTGTAAAACCCGGAAATGCAGGACAGGCCATGGAGACATGGGAGCCTTGCTACGCTGATGGGCGGGATGTAAATTGCCAACAGCCACTCTGGAGAAGTGTACGGTGTGTCCTGAAACATGTAATAAACACAGCTTAGAGAGCATAGGGCACTTCCACTCATGGGCGTATACATTGGGAAAACTGAAAATCCACAAGACACAGGCACCCCAAAGTGTAGGGCTGCTCTGTTTACAAGAACCTCCACTTCGGTACACCTTAAATAGCTCAGGATAGAGAAAAATGGATAAAGAAGTTGTGGTACTTATGCACAATGGAATATCACTCAGCCATGAAATCAATGTCATAAGGCTAGTAGCAGCAAGCATGATGAGTGGATTTAGGTACGATGACTCTAAGTGAAATAAGTCACACAGAAAAAGACACTTTTCCTAAGATATCACTTATAGAGGGAATGTCAAAATCGCTACCCTTGAACTGAATTACAAGACAGAACAGAGTCACACGTTTAGAAAACACACTATGGCTGCTTAACGGGAAAGGTCAGGTGGGGTGATGCATAAAACAAGGGTTTGAAATTAGCTCAGATTCCGTTCCATAAGCCAAATATGTAATGGACAAGACGTACACCCTGCTCAGTGAAATGGACTCAACACCCCCTATTCAGCGCACAAGAATATATCTGACTGGTAAGAATCTTAAAACCTATGTATTGATATCTCTCTGGAAGTGAATCAAGAGGGTGTAAAGCGGCATAAACACAGCAGTGAAAAGCAGCTAAATCCCATTATAAACATAAATTACTTAAAAAAAAAACCCGTAAAACAAAGACAGTGAAAGAGAGAGAAATTCTTACAAAATCCGTTCAGGGGCTCTGATGCAACCTGGATTGACCATATCTAGACCCACAGCTGGATGAGACATAAGGCTGGACACTCTTGGGACTGAGAGGATTGGTGAGGTTGGGTGAGCAAACGCAGACCCTTTAAAGTCATACTGCGTGGTACCCATCCCATGGGTCCCAAATCTCCAGGTTCAAGGGCATCTTCCTACATCGAAAACATGCCTGGGAAACCCAGAAGATGGTACACCGTGTGGTCGGGAAAGGTTTCTAAAACGCACCTCATTTCTCCTCTCCTTGTGCTCGGGTTCGCCATTCCAGCCGCTTTACTAACAATCTCCCTACGTGGAGAATCAGCACCGTTAACCTCCTCTTTCGTACAGGTTGCAATTTGTCCTGAGGATGAACGGGAAGAGGGGGAACCAATGAGAGACTAGCTCTAGGTGTTGGGACAGGCACAGGTCACTCTATTTTTCCATCAGGAAGAAGAATGAACCACAGGCTCAACCTGCCCCCCCCCGGAACCAGAATAGGGGCTGAAGCAATCCTGCGCTTTTGCGGCCAGCTCCCAAAAAAGCGAGTTGACAAATGGAGCTCAGGGGCACTGCAATTCACAAACCTGCAGAGTTATAAATGATAACTCTCGTCCACAAATATATTGAGGGAAGGCAACGAAGAGGATTTGAAAGCAAGGCAGAATTGCAGGAAACAGATTTCAGGAGGTAGGTGCGACTCGCCTTTAAAGCACATGAAAAGCGGCAAAACGTCGACAATGATGCCCTTGGCCAAAAAGGGCGTATGCGTTTTTTCCTGAATATATTCAGGAAAAAACGCATACGCCCTTTTTGGCCAATCAAGCAAGCCGGAAAGGCAAATCAGCACTACAAACAAGTCTCGCTTGCCATCGGTCAAAAGGGCCATGCTGAAAAAAGTGTAAAACCCGGAAATGCAGGAGAGGCCATGGAGACATGGGAGCCTTGCTACGCTGATGGGCGGGATGTAAATTGCCAACAGCCACTCTGGAGAAGTGTACGGTGTGTCCTGAAACATGTAATAAACACAGCTTAGAGAGCATAGGGCACTTCCACTCATGGGCGTATACATTGGGAAAACTGAAAATCCACAAGACACAGGCACCCCAAAGTGTAGGGCTGCTCTGTTTACAAGAACCTCCACTTCGGTACACCTTAAATAGCTCAGGATAGAGAAAAATGGATAAAGAAGTTGTGGTACTTATGCACAATGGAATATCACTCAGCCATGAAATCAATGTCATAAGGCTAGTAGCAGCAAGCATGATGAGTGGATTTAGGTACGATGACTCTAAGTGAAATAAGTCACACAGAAAAAGACACTTATCCTAAGATATCACTTATAGAGGGAATGTCAAAATCGCTACACTTCAACTGAATTACAAAACAGAACAGAGTCACACATTTAGAAAACACACTATGGCTGCTTAACGGGAAAGGTGAGGTGGGGTGATGCATAAAACAAGGGTTTGAAATTAGCTCAGATACCGTTCCACAAGCCAAATATGTAATAGACAAGACCTACCCCCTGCTCAGTGAACTAGACTCAACAGCCCCTATTCACCGCCCAAGAATATATCTGACTAGTAAGAGTCTTAAAACCTATGTATTGATATCTCTCTGGAAGTGAATCAAGAGGGTGTAAAGCGGCATAAACACAGCAGTGAAAAGCAGCTAAACCCCATTATAAAAATAAATTACTTAAAAAAAACCCATAAAACAACGACAGTGAAAGAGAGAGAAATTCTTACAAAATCCATTCAGGGGCTCTGATGCAACCTGGATTGACCATATCTAGACCCACAGCTGGATGAGACATAAGGGTGGACACTCTTGGAGCTGAGAGGATTGGTGAGGTTGGGTGAGCAAACGCAGACCCTTTAAAGTCATACTGCGTGGTACCCATCCCATGGGTCCCAAATCTCCAGGTTCAAGGGCATCTTCCTACATCGAAAACATGCCTGGGAAACCCAGAAGATGGTACACCGTGTGGTCGGGAAAGGTTTCTAAAACGCACCTCATTTCTCCTCTCCTTGTGCTCGGGTTCGCCATTCCAGCCGCTTTACTAACAATCTCCCTACGTGGAGAATCAGCACCGTTAACCTCCTCTTTCGTACAGGTTGCAATTTGTCCTGAGGATGAACGGGAAGAGGGGGAACCAATGAGAGACTAGCTCTAGGTGTTGGGACAGGCACAGGTCACTCTATTTTTCCATCAGGAAGAAGAATGAACCACAGGCTCAACCTGCCCCCCCCCCCCCGGAACCAGAATAGGGCCTGAAGCAATCCTGCGCTTTTGCGGCCAGCTCCCAAAAAAGCGAGTTGACAAATGGAGCTCAGGGGCACTGCAATTCACAAACCTGCAGAGTTATAAATGATAACTCTCGTCCACAAATATATTGAGGGAAGGCAACGAAGAGGATTTGAAAGCAAGGCAGAATTGCAGGAAACAGATTTCAGGAGGTAGGTGCGACTCGCCTTTAAAGCACATGAAAAGCGGCAAAACGTCGACAATGATGCCCTTGGCCAAAAAGGGCGTATGCGTTTTTTCCTGAATATATTCAGGAAAAAACGCATACGCCCTTTTTGGCCAACCAAGCAAGCCGGAAAGGCAAATCAGCACTACAAACAAGTCTCGCTTGCCATCGGTCAAAAGGGCCATGCTGAAAAAAGTGTAAAACCCGAAATGCAGGACAGGCCATGGAGACATGGGAGCCTTGCTACGCTGATGGGCGGGATGTAAATTGCCAACAGCCACTCTGGAGAAGTGTACGGTGTGTCCTGAAACATGTAATAAACACAGCTTAGAGAGCATAGGGCACTTCCACTCATGGGCGTATACATTGGGAAAACTGAAAATCCACAAGACACAGGCACCCCAAAGTGTAGGGCTGCTCTGTTTACAAGAACCTCCACTTCGGTACACCTTAAATAGCTCAGGATAGAGAAAAATGGATAAAGAAGTTGTGGTACTTATGCACAATGGAATATCACTCAGCCATGAAATCAATGTCATAAGGCTAGTAGCAGCAAGCATGATGAGTGGATTTAGGTACGATGACTCTAAGTGAAATAAGTCACACAGAAAAAGACACTTTTCCTAAGATATCACTTATAGAGGGAATGTCAAAATCGCTACCCTTGAACTGAATTACAAGACAGAACAGAGTCACACGTTTAGAAAACACACTATGGCTGCTTAACGGGAAAGGTCAGGTGGGGTGATGCATAAAACAAGGGTTTGAAATTAGCTCAGATTCCGTTCCATAAGCCAAATATGTAATGGACAAGACGTACACCCTGCTCAGTGAAATGGACTCAACACCCCCTATTCAGCGCACAAGAATATATCTGACTGGTAAGAATCTTAAAACCTATGTATTGATATCTCTCTGGAAGTGAATCAAGAGGGTGTAAAGCGGCATAAACACAGCAGTGAAAAGCAGCTAAACCCCATTATAAAAATAAATTACTTAAAAAAAACCCATAAAACAACGACAGTGAAAGAGAGAGAAATTCTTACAAAATCCATTCAGGGGCTCTGATGCAACCTGGATTGACCATATCTAGACCCACAGCTGGATGAGACATAAGGGTGGACACTCTTGGAGCTGAGAGGATTGGTGAGGTTGGGTGAGCAAACGCAGACCCTTTAAAGTCATACTGCGTGGTACCCATCCCATGGGTCCCAAATCTCCAGGTTCAAGGGCATCTTCCTACATCGAAAACATGCCTGGGAAACCCAGAAGATGGTACACCGTTGTGGTCTGGGAAAGGTTTCTAAAACGCACCTCATTTCTCCTCTCCTTGTGCTCGGGTTCGCCATTCCAGCCGCTTTACTAACAATCTCCCTACGTGGAGAATCAGCACCGTTAACCTCCTCTTTCGTACAGGTTGCAATTTGTCCTGAGGATGAACGGGATAGAGGGGGAACCAATGAGAGACTAGCTCTAGGTGTTGGGACAGGCACAGGTCACTCTATTTTTCCATCAGGAAGAAGAAAGAACCACAGGCTCAACCTGCCCCCCCCCCCGGAACCAGAATAGGGCCTGAAGCAATCCTGCGCTTTTGCGGCCAGCTCCCAAAAAAGCGAGTTGACAAATGGAGCTCAGGGGCACTGCAATTCACAAACCTGCAGAGTTATAAATGATAACTCTCGTCCACAAATATATTGAGGGAAGGCAACGAAGAGGATTTGAAAGCAAGGCAGAATTGCAGGAAACAGATTTCAGGAGGTAGGTGCGACTCGCCTTTAAAGCACATGAAAAGCGGCAAAACGTCGACAATGATGCCCTTGGCCAAAAAGGGCGTATGCGTTTTTTTCCTGAATATATTCAGGAAAAAACGCATACGCCCTTTTTGGCCAACCAAGCAAGCCGGAAAGGCAAATCAGCACTACAAACAAGTCTCGCTTGCCATCGGTCAAAAGGGCCATGCTGAAAAAAGTGTAAAACCCGGAAATGCAGGACAGGCCATGGGAGACATGGGAGCCTTGCTACGCTGATGGGCGGGATGTAAATTGCCAACAGCCACTCTGGAGAAGTGTACGGTGTGTCCTGAAACATGTAATAAACACAGCTTAGAGAGCATAGGGCACTTCCACTCATGGGCGTATACATTGGGAAAACTGAAAATCCACAAGACACAGGCACCCCAAAGTGTAGGGCTGCTCTGTTTACAAGAACCTCCACTTCGGTACACCTTAAATAGCTCAGGATAGAGAAAAATGGATAAAGAAGTTGTGGTACTTATGCACAATGGAATATCACTCAGCCATGAAATCAATGTCATAAGGCTAGTAGCAGCAAGCATGATGAGTGGATTTAGGTACGATGACTCTAAGTGAAATAAGTCACACAGAAAAAGACACTTTTCCTAAGATATCACTTATAGAGGGAATGTCAAAATCGCTACCCTTGAACTGAATTACAAGACAGAACAGAGTCACACGTTTAGAAAACACACTATGGCTGCTTAACGGGAAAGGTCAGGTGGGGTGATGCATAAAACAAGGGTTTGAAATTAGCTCAGATTCCGTTCCATAAGC